>NC_134876.1:66406808-66529308 GCF_041734735.1 Babylonia areolata
CCCTACTTTTTTATCATCGTCTGCGCTGCCTTTATCCCATTGTTTCTTGTTGCTTTTCACTGATTCCCATACACCCAGAAACGCCCACGTGTAGTATCTCGAAGTCTCTGCCGCACCAGTCCACATACTGAGGCACGTACAGACCCCTGTTCAAAGGTAAAGGTTTGTTCACGAGTCAACAAAAATAATGTTACAGAGCGTGAACGTTTCAGAACGTGTCAGACTATGTTTTTGTGTTTACTTTTTATTCGAAGGGATGGGATACAAGTTCAAAGCATCAGGAAACGAACGGTCACAATTCGAACATAGATAATCATCAACGAATCAACATAACACTCGCCTTTTGAGTTTCTTCATTGATGGATGATACTGAGTCAGAATCATATTCCATTTTGTAATGGAAAAAACGGTACATAACATATCACTGTATAACTCATGGCTGTTTAGATGTAGTTAAAAGTTAGGTTATTTAAAGGTATCATAGCCTTTACGGTCTTTGCGACAGTGAATTGATATCCACTGTGTCCAGGGCTCGGGATAGGCCGTACGGGGCCCGATCCACTCCTTCCGCCATGTCAGCCTTCATCAGCCTAAGTCAGGTACCCATTTACACCTGATGGACTGAGGAAATTCGGAGTAGAGTGCCTTTCCAAAGGAGACAATGCAATGCCGAAACGGGGCCTCGAACCTAACCGACTCTGCCGCGGTGCCTCCAACCTAGGATATAATTATGCCGATTATATTATTGTCGAAAATAATAGCAAAAAAGGTTTATATTTGACAACGCCTGACAGATTGTGCAAGATTCCGCCACATGTGTAGCCTACAAAGAACCTATAATAAAGAAGCCTATAATATCTAGCAATGGAGAGCTGACTTCTAGAGAAAGATGGAGAACTGTTCCAACAAACAGCGTGAAACAGACTTCAGGAAGACAAGACGTTCTGCAGACTGTTCTGGAATCCACCAGAACGAACAAACACTATCACTGAAGCACACGTCGCCGTGAATTACAGAAAGATAGAAGAAGCACTGACATCCCCTTACTCATAAAGACTGTAGGACTGTAGACTCATTCAAGACTGTAGGACGCATGCAGCATCCAGGAGGAAGTACTGGCCAACACCGACAGCAGTAGAAGCCAAACTGTACGACACCCTGGAGGAGCTGCGACGGACGGCAGCCTTCATCGAGGATACCGGGCTGCTCATCAAATGGGAGGCGAACGAGGAAGAAGAATAAAGAATGATAATATAAACGCTTCCCATTTCTTCTTTCGCGGCGAAACGTTCCGGAGCCAGGGATCGTAATCTCTGAGACATGAAATCCAAAACACTGAACACGCAGACCGAGAGGTCAGACAGCAAACTTTGAGCTCAATCGTTCATAACTATGCAGGTGGGGAGGGTGGAATACAAAATACGAGAGTTAGTATTTTAGTTTCTTTCATTTTTCATCTTATTTTTTACTTATTCTTTCTGCTTTTCTCTCGTGTTATGTTAGAAAAAAAAATGTTATGAAATTGTGTGCTTTTCCAGTCCTTTCAGTGACTGTTTTTTTAGAATTTTTTTGTCTTCTTTTGATGCATAAGTGACAGAATAATCAACTAGCTCATTGTGGTCGCTGCCAAGGAAGAAGAAGAAGATGCAGATCCTGAATACCCCCTGCTTCATCCCACCACCACCACCACCTCGTAACTCTTTCATTCACATCTTCACTGCTCCTATTATAACATATGCTCAAACTTTGTGTGCGTATGAAATTGGTGTTCTGTCTGTCACACCAAGGTCAGAAGTGTTTGAAAACACCGGATATTTCTCATTCTGCAGTGTATTGATTGAAGGTGAACCAATCAAGGGGAAAACTTCATCAATCATGCTTCAAAAACTTGTACGTTGTATGTCGATGTGAGGTGTGAGTTCTCTTGTTTCCGGTGACAATTCTTTTATTTCTGTTTTTCATCTCTACCTTCTCGCACATACAAAGATAGTGCGTCGCTGTAATCTGGTACCAGCACTACTCTCTCTCTCTCTCTCTCTCTCTCTCTCTCTCTCTCTCGTTTGTGTATATTTCTTCCCAATCAAAGCGATTATTTCTAAACGGTGTTGCATGGGACAATTTCCTATTTATTCAATAATCAAATCAAAAGTAAAAAAAATACTCATATAGTCGGTTCTTTTATACACGATAGTACATTGCACACTGAACCCCAGTTTATAGTCTCATCTGACAGACTGACACCCACATTCAAGATGGGGTAGAGATGGGAGAAAAACATCCGGCAGGCCGGCCCAAACGCGACTCGAACTACAGACTTGGAATCCTCTCGTTTCCCAAGCGAGCGCGTTATATGCACAGTACAAATTCTGGTTAGGAACTAGCGACAGAGGGAAGGGCGTATCATCCGTACCTATCATTAAAAATGAATCATGGACAGATAGGAAAGCATCACACATCACGTATACCTAAACGAAGGTCCCTGAACCCGGAGACAAATATTGTGGCCATACAGATCTCAAAAGACGATCCACAGAAAATGAAGTAAAACGGTGTGTCTGCCTTCACATTGCCTTACGTGGATATGCCTGCAGTAATTAAAAGTGACAGAACAGAGTATATGAAACACAGCCCATTGTACTAAAAACAAAATGCCCTGCGTGTTGCCCCTCTTCCATCGACAGAACCCCACCGCTTTGTTCTTGTCCTGAATCTCCTTGCTTCATGGCTGAGCACGTACTGACCGTACTCATCCCTCCTTCCTCCTCATTTCATCACCCCTCCTTTGTTATCGGCTTCCACACACGCGCTCCATGTACCCCAGTGCCCCCAGATAGTGCTGCTGCTTCGTGTGTTTTGTGTCACACGCCAGTGTTGGTCGGTAGGTGTGGCCGAATGAAGGGCAGTTGACAAGCCTCGGAACCAGTCAGAGAAGTAGTGAAGACACACCACTTGGAGCAATGGTACTCAAGATGCGTCCTCAATATGGGTGTTTGCTGTTTGTCCTTTGCGGTGGCCATTTCTTGGTTTGTTTCTTCTTGAAGGGTGTTTCTTAGGTTCTGTACACCTTTTATTTTTTCCTCTCTATACATCGTTATATAGGAAACGCTCAATAGCACTGACTCAAAGGTGTGTAATTTTGCTTACTTAAAGCAGCGAAAATTACAGTGCCTGTTTGGTGTTTGATAACGGACACTCCTGACCATATTTACTTGTCTTTCAGTGAATTGAGAGTCCAGTGGAAAGAGTGTCCGCGGTAGAAAGGAAAGGTCCCAGATCAACCACAGAAGAGCACCGAGTTTTTCAAACGTTTTTAAATTATCATTCCATCACCGCTTGCTGCGTGGATTTGTGACCACAAGGGGGGAGCGGGGGGGGGGGGGTGCGGGAGGTGGGGGGGGAGGCATCAGTGGCTGCACAGACAGACTGCCGTCAGTGCTGACTGGTAACCAGGGGAACTTGGGAAAATCTGAGTCAGGGTGCATGTCCATGTGTCAGCTTTCTTCGCAGTCAGTGAATCTCTCTCTCTCTCTCTCTCTCTCTCTCTCTCTCTCTCTCTCTCTCTTTCTTCAGATGCATGAATCTCTCTCTCTTGTTCAGATGCATGAAAGTCTCTCTCTCTCTCTCTCTCTCTCTCTCTCTCTCTCTCTCTCTCTCTCTCTCTCTTTCCACCCCACACAACAGCATCAGACAACCAGACATGACAGGGTTCGAACTCCAGGCGATCCGCTGCAAACCTTAGTGCTGACAACCCATCTCTCTCCACGACTCCTGACCCAAGACAGGTCCCTGGGGATCTCCACTGACACTGCCCTCCCTCCCCCCCCCCTTCACCCCCATTCTCCTCCCTCTGACAGACCCCGCACTTTCCCTTCTCCACACCTATCTTGATCTCCACTCCTCCTCCTCTCGAACTGTCCCTTCGGACTCTGTCTCTCTATGGTAAGCTATGTCTCTCTGTGGGAGGCTATGTCTCTCCATGGGAGGCTAAGTCTCTCATTGTAGGAGGCTATGTCTCTCAATCGGAGGCTATGTCTATGGGAAGCTATGTCTCCCTATGGGAGGCTGGTGTCGTCAAACACCACAGACGGGATGCGGGGCACGTTCACCCTGATGTCCACCCATTTCCTGGGCCGACAGTCCGCAAGGTGCCCCCACCATGCATTGGAATGCGCGCGCACAGTGCACGGGTCGAGCAAACTCCCGCGTACACAATCAGGACTTTTTTTTTCTCTAGCGCGGGAAGACACACGTGCGCGCGCGCGCACACACACACACACACACACACACACACACACACACACACACACACACACATATATATATATATATATATATATATATATAATATATATATATAGAGAGAGAGACGTGGACGAGTATCATGTAGCAAGTAAACGTGCCTGTGAAGCCTAAACACTTTTTCCTAAGGGGATGGTATGAGCCTGTTTGTAGAGGCAAGGGGGGGACAAGAGAGGTTGTAGAATCACATGAAATTATGAATTTGAATTAACTTATGTAGAATCATGTGAAATTATTATTACTTTTAAGTTGAATTAATTCATCTCTTTCCCTAAATGACTCTCTAGCGGCTCTAGTAGGTAGAACAAAGTTGTTGGTTGTTTTGTTTTCTTTTCTTTTTAAAAAAAGAAAGAAAAAAAAGACACGTTTACTGCATCAACCTAGAATTAACCAGACGAAGAAGAAAAAATTCAGTCTGTCTGCACTGATTTAACCACCATTAAAAGGATATAAAGACACAATTATATGTGTGTAAATGGATATGCAAATCGAAAAAAACAAGCAACAACAAAACAACAACAAAACAAAGCAAATAAAAAGGGGGAAAAAGTCACACAAGTGAAAACAAACAGAGGATCGATCACACTGAAGCAGCAAGAGAAACCAAATTGGATCCCAAGTCCGGGTATCTGTGTTTGCCACACCAGGAAGTGGTTGTCGTTCTTGATTGCTTGCTTGCTTGCTTGTTTGTGTGCTACTTTGTTGTTGTTGCGGTTGTTTGCTGTTGTTGTTGTTGTTGTTGTTATTCTTTCTCTTGTTCTTGTTTTCTTTTGCTGTGTTTTGTGTTGTTGTTGTTTTGTTTATTTCCCTTCTTCTTCTTTGGGGAGATGGAGGCCAGGGGGGAGTGGTGGGTTTTCTACAGATCCTTGCGATGGATGAGTGTCCCATGCTCTTCAGGATTTCCATTGTTCGTTTCGTTGCCATCCTCTATGCCTGTGTGTGGTGAACATCGCTACACATGATTTCAGGATATCATTACACACATAACTGTGGGCATGTGAAGCCATGATTTGACTCTGTGAATTGGGTCTGCTTTCATGCATATATCCAATCACTGCTTTACTGTTCAAAGTTTTGCTATACAGTGACGCCTACAACGAGCGTAGAAAGGATAATCAACAGCAGGCTATTGATAGATTAGTTTGGACATATCATTGTACTGGTCGGGAACAAGCCGACAGCAACTCAGCGTGTTAAAGATTCCACTTTGTCATGTTCCTGAATCAGATTAACAAACACACAAAAACAAAATTGCAGGGCAATCTAAAAACTTCACCTTGTCATGTTACTGGTCTCAGTGAAATACCAACCGATTTTGCAAAGACCCAGGCGTCATAAGAGGCGTCGTGCATTCATGTAGAAAATGAAGTCACATTATTTTTGCCATCATTGCAAGATTTAACAGAGAGGCTTTTTTTTCAAATAATTATTTCATCCACCATTAAATTTCTTTTCACAATATGAAATTAAGAACTGGAGAGTTATTCTTTTCAATTTTTCTCTGCTGACGGCGATTCCTGTCCAGGTGACTAGTTTGATGAAGATTAGATGCAAAACATAAGCTGTAAAAATGTTACCTGCTTAAAAGCTGTTCCTTTTTTCTTTTTCTTTTTATTGTGCGCTTTTTTTTCTTTATTTCTTTATTTTTTACCTTGTTACCCTCTCTCTCTCTCTCTCTCTCTATATATATATATATATATAGAGAGAGAGAGAGAGAGAGAGAGAGAGAGAGAGAGAGAGAGAGAGATCCATCTAGCGTGCAAGCTCATGATTTTCTAGGGAATGTGGGAGGAGTGAAGGGGGCATCAGCTACATACGAGCACACCCAGGAGGCTAATCTAATATTCTGGAATCACCCTTGCGGTTTACTCAAAGGACTCCGAACAAACCCGGAGATTATATCTCGGTTAAATTTATGTCTTTTGTAAAGAGAAGGGAGCTGGTAATAACAGTATTGGAGTGCGACTGGCGCGGGGAAGAAACGACTGGGAAAGCGGGGAAATAAAAACGAAATTAGAATTGGAAAATGGACCCTCAGCATTCTAGTTCAAGAACAAGAAAGAAAAAAAATAATGGGAAACAGAGTGAGTCAAGAGTGTCATTCTGAGGTGTTCTGATACGCTCTTCTCCTGCCGAAGCCAATCAAAAGGGGTTTGTTTGTTTTTAGTTCTTTTGGACTTTTTCTTTTCTTTTTCGTTTCTTGTCCGCGGAAGAAGGAAGCTGTTATAAAATGTAAACTTGTTCAGGAATATTGACCGAAAGACAGAACAACTATATATTTGAATAATATTATTTTATACGATATAACTTACAACAGGGAAATGTACATTAGTATTTGCGATGCACAAACTGTGAGATGAATTTCACTGACAGTGTTTTCATTCTTAACAACATTACCTCGAAAAACAAAAGACAACAAGAAATGGCTAATGAGAATCCAAACTTGCGTTTGTTCCAAAACCCTTTCTGCAAAAGCACGCAACAATCAGAAGATTCATGTGATGAGATATGTGCCCTCGAACGCTCACTACCTGTACACGCAAACAGAGAAGTTTTTTGTCATACTGATTCAATAGAAGGCATATTGTGATGATATATATATATATATATATATATATATAGAGAGAGAGAGAGAGAGAGAGTTATATACATGTGTGTGTGTGTGTGTGTGTGTGTGTGTGTGTGTGTGTGTGTTCCTGGACAGAAAGCCAGTGAATTTGACATTTTCGCTGTGACAGAGTCGCGAAAAAAAAAAAATGATAATGGAATGCAATACAAGATGGGTGCCTCTCTTCATGACTATATAGAGGACGAAAAACAGGTATATTAAGAAAAGATAGGAATATATGTTCCTGCATACCAAACACAAGAAACAGGGGGAAGAACAACTCTTTTTAACAGGTACGATGTCTGAGTCAACAAGATGCTTGATTCCTTTGCTACAATGCTGCTGCAGAGAGCAAAAAATAGGACGAAAACAATATTAATCTTCTCGGACTGCCTGTCACCAGCAGTTGCAGGAGTGTGGAATCACTATGTGACGATACAGTTTCCAATGTTTTTGCGATGTTCGTTAGCCTGGTTTAGTGCTTTCTCTCTGTCTCTTTCTGTTGTTTTTTTGTTTTTTTTTCTCCCTTTGCTAACATCCCCTGTCCCTCTCTCTCACTCTTTCTCTCCCCACTATCTCTCTCTCCCCATTCTGTCTCTCCCTCTCACATTGTCTGTCTTTGTTAACTCTCTCTCTCTCTCTCTCTCTCTCTGTATATTTGCGCACGCATGTGTGTGTGTGTGTGTGTGTGTGTCCCATTGCATCCCCGCTCCCTTTCTCTTTGAAACGCCCACCTTCCCCCCCCTCTCTCTCTCTCTCTCTCTCTCTCTCTCTCTCCACTCTCTCTCTCACACACGGATCTGAACGGACGTGTTTGTGAGTCTCTGCAAAAAATGTAGAATTACGTTACGTCAACAGAGCGGATCATCACAATTTTTTGCAAGGATGAACTTTAAGGTACAGTGACTTCATCAAATAAAGTGATTTTAAGATTAGTGGACTGTGTGAAACTTTAATTACATGTTCATATATTACAAGGAATTATGAAGAAAAATAATATGGATCACAACTCAGAACCGGACACTGTGTTGTGATCAGATTGCACGTGCAAATTCAGGCTGTGTTGTGTGCCAGTGCGCAGAGAACTTGTTTGGCAGGCTCGAGTTCTCATGTGCGGACGCAATGGTTAGATTGTATGACGAAAGCACAGGTTTGTGAAAAAAGGACACTATGCTGTGAATAGATTGCACGTGCAAGTTCAGGCTGTGTTGTATGTCAGGGTGCAAACAGTGAACTTGTATGGCAGGCTCGCGTTCTCATGTGCGGACGCAAGTGATGGACTGTGTGACGATACCACAGGTACGTGAAGAGAAGAAAAAATATACTATTACCTTCTTGCCATCGTATAATTAAAAGCAGGAACACAGCATAATGGAATCATCTACAAATGAAGCATTCACACATTTACTTCAGATGGTGGACTGGCGATTTAACCAAATGAAACAAATGATGAATTCACACTCCCGGAACATTGGCAACACTCTCAGCTGCAGTCTGGAGCAACTGCACAGTGCCATAGGGAACATTAATGCTGAGATCCATACGATGAAAAGGACATGTGAGAGAGATAGAGAGGAAGTGAAAAGTGAACGAAGACTGGAAATTGTTCGAGCAACGACTCACCAAGTTAGAAGAACTTGTTGATCTCAACGAAGTGGACTTGAAATGCTGTAACCTGAGGTTCATGGGAGTACCAGAAGGAGGTACCTACTCTTTTCCAACAGTTGATGTAATTGTCGACATCCTGAACCAATATTCCTATGAGCGAAGCTGGTGTCACAGAGATATCAACAGGGCGTACAGAGTGGGGGAGTGGCGTGACTCTTCAGACCATCCTAGGCCTATCGTTGTGCAGATGCACAGGTGGCAGGACAAGATGGCAATTCTGCAAGATCAAGAAGCACTACGCGAAGACCACATCAGAGTGGCCTCAGATCTGACCACGAGACAAAGAGGGATGGTTGACTTCCACACCAAGCAAGGGAAAAGAGCCTACTATTGGAAAGGCAAACTACAAGTGGTGGAAAAGCAAGAATATTTTGGAAGCAAATATTATCCGCTAAGAGGCTCTGCTAACAGACGTTTTGATTACCGACAAGAAAGAGTGGTAGACTACCAAGATACGTGGTCAAGAGCTGAAGCTCACAAGGATGGCGGGCATTCTAATAACGGTGGAAAGCAAGGGACATCTGGTGATGCTAGATTCAGACGAAGGTCAGCGGAGCCCCGTGTAGTTCCTGGCAACAAAACTTACAGCCAGGCTGTCAGGAGTGGACGACCAACACAAGGGAATTCTGAACATGATTATTACACATCAAGAAAACACGCACGCAGGGACAGACGGCAAGTACAAAACCCTTCAGAATGGGACTGGCGCAGAAGGCAGAACTCCAAATTCATCTCCGATATAAAAACCGATCAAGATAATGTCATTGTATTAAGAATGTCTAAAGAATTGTTTGGGAGGGAATGTGATGTCATGTTTATCTCATCTTATGTAAGACCATATCATTCCAACTATTGGAAAAACAATCATGGTGGATATGGCGTTGAAATAAATGATGAATGTATCATGTCTTTACACGAAACATATGGTAATTTTCATATTCTTCTCTCTGGAGACCTTAACGCTCGCACTGCAAACAAAAACTATGAGCCAACAGAGGACAATTTTGAGCAGATAAGTAGCAATGTTACACTGGATGATCACATATTTGCAAGAAAGTCTGGTGATTTAGAAACGAATCTTTTTGGGAATCAGTTGGTTGATCTGTGTACGGTTACAGATTGTTTTTATTGTGAACGGTATGGTACAGTGGAATTGTGACCCTGCATGTACATTCATGTCTAACAGTGGATCAAGTGTAATTGATTATTTTTTGATGTCCTGCAGCTTATTGACTCAATTGCCAGATATGCAGTTAGTTGTAAAAGAACTTGTAGACTCTGATCATTTGCCAGTACAGCTGACATTGTTTACAGAGGTAAGAACTGATACAAATTCACGGAATAATATTAAAGGAAATGGATACAATACTATAGAGATATTAGTTTGGAATGTAGACAAAGAAGACGAATACAAAGACAAACTTACAAACGAAGAGGGTTGGACAAATCTGAACTAAGCCATAAACCAAATAGACAAAAATATTGACTTAGCACTGACATTATTTAATCAGTACTTACTCGGAGCTGCTGAGTGTATGGTGAAAAATGTGTCTAATAGGAAGAAGTCAAAAGGAGCAGAATGGTTTGATTAGGAATGCAGGCAGGCAAAGCGGGAATGCAGAAGACTGTTACGTTTATACCAAAAGCACAAACGCTTGGGACGTTGCACATGTCAGAACAAACGGATGACGTGCATGGAAAACAAGAGTGAGTCATTTTGCAATTGTAAGTGTCCGGAAATGAGAATATTGTATGTGGAAAGTAGAAAAACATACAGAAAATTATTGAAAATCAAAAGGACGAGTTTCCGGCGAGAAACAGCAGAGAAACTGTGTAAAAATATGAATAAGTCTTCGATATTTTGGAATGATCTGAAAAGAATAGGACTAAAGAATAAATCATGCAACAGTGAAAATATAAGTATCCAGCAATGGTTTGAGCATTTCCAGACAGTATTCAGTTTTAATGAAGAGAGTACAGATAATCAAATAAACATAGAAAACAATACCCAGGAAGAAGACGAACATGCTTTAAATCCAGTAATTACACATCAGGAAGTAGAGAAATCCATTAAGAAAATAAAATGCGGAGAAGCCAGCGGAACCGATTGTGTTGCAAGAGAAATGTTGAAAGCTGGTGGACACAATGTTATTAACTTTTTAACGATGCTATTTAATAAGATTTTTGATAGTGGCGTATATCCCAAAGAGTGGGCCAAAGCTATAGTGGTACCAATTTTCAAAAAGGGTAACATGGATAATCCTGATAACTACAGGGGTGTGTTTTTAATCAATATTACTTGCAAATGTTTTACTTCAATTTTGAATGAGCGATTATATTCCTGGTTGTAGAAAAACAATGTAATTGTTGAAAACCAGGCTGGGTTTAGACAAGACTATTCAACAATCGATCACATATTTAATCTGTATTCAATTGCCCAGAAAATATTAAGTAGCAATGGTCGAAAACTGTATTGGCTTTTGTTGACTTTAAAAAGGCGTTCGATTCTGTCCATCATAACAAATTGTTACAAATATTGCACAAGGAGGGGATAAAAGGGAAAATTTTTGTTGCCTTCAGTCTATGTATGATTCTCTCATTTCATGTGTTCCTTCGAATGGAGAATACTCAGAGTTTTTTGGATGTCCTGTAGGTGTAAGACAGGGTTGCGGGTTAAGTCCCACGTTCTTCTCACTTTTTTTTTTTAATGAGTTAGCCAATCATATAAATGATACTGGGGTTCATGGTGTACAGTTACTTCCCACTCTTATTGAAGTTTTCATTCTACTTTTTGCTGATGACGTAGCTTTAATTGCAACTACACCAGGTGGATTACAGACACAACTTAACTCTTTGAAGATATGCTGTGATAGCTTGAGGTTAAATGTTAATAGAAGTAAGACTAAAATAATAGTGTTCAGAAAGGGGGGATATCTGGGTAAAAAAAGAAAAATGGTGTTTTGGAGGTGTGGAAATTGAGGTGGTAAATACCAATTGTTACCTAGGATTCACATTCACAACTATGTTGAGTGCTAATGTAGGTACAGGGCATCTAGTAACAAAAGCAAAAAAAGCACTTTACCTTCTGTGCAGAGCATTTAACAATTGTAAAGAGATGTCCCGAGAAGTCTTTTTCAAAATATTTGACTCCAAAATCCAGTCTATTCTATTGTACTCAGCAGATATTTGGGGGCTGCAACGTTTAGATAGCATCGAAAAAATACATTTATTAGCTTGTAAATGGTTTCTCGGTGTTCCCCTCAAAACACCCAGTAAACTAGTATACTCAGAATTAGGCAGATACCCATTATACGTTAACTCATACATGAAAGCCGTAAAATATTGGTTCAGATTATTAGAAATGAATTTAGATAGATTACCTAAACAGGCGTATCTTATGCTAGTAAACTTAGATGGGAACGGTAAAAGGTGTTGGGTAACAGGAATTAGAGAAATTTTGTGTAAAACTGGATTCAGTTATGTGTGGTTGAATCAAGGAGTTGGATAATATGCAGATGTTTATATTACAGTTCAAACAGAGACTGATTGATATGTATGTGCAAGAATGGTCGGCATCTGTCAGAGATAAGGAAAGATACGCTTTATATTCATCCATGCAAGATGGTTTCAGAACTGGACTCTATTTTGTACATTTGGATATTTATTGCCTCAGAGTCGCTTTGACACAAATAAGACTTGGAGTCTTGTCGCTAAATAAGAACTATGAGAGATACTCTTAAATTCCGATTGCAAGGTTTTGCCTATTTTGTAAAGGTGTGAATGAGGATGAATATCATTTTATATATGCATGCCCTTTGCATGTCGATCTTAGAAAAAAGTTTCTTGGTTTGTATGTCAATGTTCAGATTAAAATTCTGCTGGACGGTGTAGATAAATATTGATCTCGTTCTGTAGCAAAATTTATTTTTCATTCGGTTAAGCACAGACAAGAAGCGATAACTAATCAATGAAGAAGAACATTTCTAGATACGTGTGTGATAGTAAATGTCGTATGAAAATCCATTTCAGTAAAATGATGACTATTTATACCAATCCTGTACGAAATCGTTGTTGTTACATGCAACTTCAGAGTATTGGATAATTTCTAATATTCATAGGAATGTCAACGGAATGCTATTGTCAGCACGTCCCCCTTCCCAGCATCCCAGTGCAATGATGCCTATGGCCTGAATGCAATAAAACATTCATTCATTCTCTCTCTCCGCCCTCCCTCTTTTCTCTACTGCACCGTGTCCGTGCAACGATATATTCAAAACCGAAAGGCTGGTCAGTTCCACGGTGCCGGTTTCTATTGCATGTAGTGCAGGGTGGTGTGATGGAGTGTGGTGTAGTAACATAAATTTGTTGGCTCAAACTTCCTGCATATTTTATTTTTCTCACTTCCTTCCTTCCTTTCTTCCTGCATTCATTCATTCATCCATTCATTCACAGTCATTCATTCCTTTCTTTCTTTCTTATTTTCTTACCATTCTACTTTCTTCTTTTTTCATTACCTGTCTTCTTTCTCTTTGCTCTCTCTGTCTGTCTCTCTCTCTGTCCCTCTCTCTCTCTCTCTCTCTCTCTCTTTCTCTCTATCTCTCCCTCTCTCTCACTTTCTCTCTCTTTCTCTCTCTGGCTCTCCCCCATTCTCGCTCGCTCGCTGGTTGTTGTGTTTTTTTTCCTTCTCTCTCTCCTGACACATTACCTGTATTGTGTTTAACGTCCAAACACTCTTCCTCCCTTCTAGAATTTTTGTTACTCAGTTTTATTTCTTTCTTTCTTCTTCTTCTTCTTCTTCTTCTTCTTCTAAGGGGGTTTTGGGGGGATGGTGGCGTGATGAGGGAGGGAGGGAGGGAGGGAGGGGGTGGGATAGCAGAGTCCTCATGGATGCTAGATGTAAGCTGATTTCAATCCAGATCGCACAGACAGAAGTAAGCGTATTACACACAGGAGGTTCCGCAGATCGGTTGAGATCAGGGTTTTTGCCCTTTGTGTTTTCATTTGCCTCCCCTGTCAGTGAGTGCGAGGCTGGTGCGGAGAATTCGGGGCTACACGGGACAGAGAGATAGGAGGGTAGATGGAATGGAGGTTAGGAGACAGGGGGGTTGTGGGGGGGGGGGGGTTGAGGGGAAAGAGAGTCAGAGACAGACCGAGGGAGAAACAATGATATAGGCATACTATGCAGAGAAATTAAACAGAAGGAGAAGGAGAAAGAAGTGAGGAAAGAGAGAGGATGAGCGGGTGTCAAAGATAGAGAGAGATAATTTGGGACAGAGAGACGGAGATTTTGATATTTGCAGAGACAGGCAGACACGGACGCACACACACGGACACACACACACACACACACACACACACACACACACACACACACACACACACACACACACACACACACACACACACACACACACACAGAGAGAGAGAGAGAGAGAGAGAGAGAGAGATTAGATGGGACAGTGAGAAAAGCAATGCAAAACGAAACAATCAGGTGGCGTTGTTCGAGGAAGGCTGAATGAGAGAGGGAGAAGGGGATGGAGGGGAGGGAGTGGAGGAGAGGAGAGAAAGGAAGGAGGTGAGACATGCTGAAGGAAAGGACGGTGAGACAGTGGGGTGGAGGGGGAGAGGGAGGAGGAGGAGAAATGAACCATCTTTGTTGCTAAGAGATGGGCATTGCATGTTTCATTTTATCTGCTTCGTTAACAGTGGCTATCAAAATAAAGCAAAAATAAAGCGACAACAAAAAACAAATAAAAAAACATTGAATTCCAACATACACTTCATTTGATTAGTGGGGAAAAGAGAAAGACCACGGAATATAAATCTATACATCTGAGTTCGCAAACACACACACACACACACACACACACACACACACACACACACACACACACACACACACACACACACACACACACACACACACACACACACACACACACAGAGAGAGAGAGAGAGAGAGAGAGAGAGAGAGACTTGCATGCACACGCACACACACGCATCCCTGTCCCGTCCAGCCCACCGAAAAACAAGCCCGCTTTTTACCACCACGTCCTTACATACCGCCCCACCCCACCCCACTTCCTCTCCTTACCTCCTCAACTCCTCTCCCACCCCTATAAGGAAATTAGTTTGCTTTTTTTTCTGTGTGTGGTAGTCTAGGAATTCCATTCGTGTTGCACGGTCTCCCCAGGGAAATGAGTTCTTTGATTGAATGAGTAATGAATCAATGACCCAATTTAAAACAAAGACAAAGAAAATGGAAACGTGTCTTTATGTTTCCACCACTGTTGGCTGACCTCATCCCTAGACTCATCAGCCAACGAAAACGAATGTAAGGAAGAAAAAAAGGAACAGAAAGAAAAGGCGAGATAACATAAAAGATATATGAAATGAAAGAAACTGGGGAAAAAAAAGAAAAGAAAGAGAAAGGACGAACGAGAGAACGAAATGCCATCCCCTTAATTAAGTAAATATGAAATCGTGCGCAGGACAACATAGGGACATAGATATACCACTCTCTGGATACACTTATTTTGTACTACACCATATATAAAACACACCACATTTGGAATACACCATATACTGTAATCACCACATATGAGCACACCACATACCGCATGCACCACAGGCAGAGATGTATGCAGGGAGAGACAAAGAGACGAGCTTTTGGTAGACAGCCAGCCTGAAGCCAGAAGACAGACGAAAGTCATTCAGACAGAGCATAAAAAGCAAGAAATAAACACTAAACAAATTTAGCTGGCATTTAGTAGGAAGTCCACAGAGGAAGGAGAAGAGAGAAAAAGAGCCCCGATGAGTGTTTGGGGGGGGGGGGGGGTTAATCTGCTTGCGCGGCTGCCCGATTTTCCTTCAATGGCTTTTTGTATGTTTGAAGTTTAAACTTGTTTGATACATCCTTCAGAACCATCCCAACGCCGACTGTCCTAAAACCCTCTTAGCCGAGAGAGTGGGGATGTAACTTGGGCAAAACACTCTCTACTGTAATCAAATTCTAGCCCAGATAGTTGGGACATCAGTTGCCTCCTCTGTTGTTCTGATGGTCATAGTCGGACACGACTAACTATCATACTTGATACAGAGAGCTCTGGCTGAGAAAAATGAAGGAAAACGGGACAGAAAAGCCACAACCATTATGTCATCCTCATGTGAACAACTGCATGAAATGCTGATGACAGACCGAGATGAGTGGCAATAGCTGAGTTATCTTTTTCAAGAGCTTGCGAATCCAGATCTGAAAATGCACAGTTCCTACGCTGTGACCTGAGCTGACTCAGACAGAAGAGGTGATAAGAGTGGAGAATGACCAAGGGTCGCTGGAAACAATGTATCTTCAGAATTTTCGACAGCCGGAGGTGGATTGGTACCGGTCAATAATGTCTGGGGTTATCTGAATCAGGTGAAAGCGTCTTCGTTTTGAGCAGCGGTTTCTCAATAGCGTTCTCACAATCTGTTTAGAAGTAACCAGGAAAACAGAATAACAGAAAGTAGGAGGTCTACAGAGAGTTCGGTTATAAGGTGGCATTGGATCTATGGACTGGTTTGGGGGAGAACATGTTCCAAACCACATTCTTACCAGTTCATCACTTTCATTTAGGTCTGTGCGGTTTGTATGCAAATGAATGGCTTTGTCATTCTCTCCAAATGTCCATTCCATATAATTTGAAAAAAAATCAATGTTCGCCGACTGAGGAGAAAAAAAAGAGACTACAAGGCGAGTATTTCGATTTTCATATAAAATACTGGAACTGTGTTGACAGGTTCGGTAATCTTTGACCTCCCTGACAGCCAAGCCCATTATTTGTTCATTCTTGTTTTCCCGTGAGCACTGGTTCGGGGCAAAAAGAGGGCAGTAATGTGACAGCTGTCACATCTTTCCATCGACAAAAAGGACAGTAAATGTATTAGATTTCATCTGCAAAAAGACAGTGAATGTGACATTGTTCACAAATGTCTCTGTTTCTTGCAGCGACTTCATTGAATGCAGTGTTATCACGATGACAACTGGGAAGGCAGATCCGTTTTTTCCGTTTTGTTTCTTCCCCGTTTCATTCTGATTGTGACTGACGGTGGTCCACGAAAGACGGCCATCTGCACCCTCCTGAGAATCCACAGGTCCAGAGTTCGAATCACGTGATTACGATTGATTTAAAGCTTTTGCCATTTCTCACCCCAAGAGCTTTTTTTACAATCATTATAAAAAGTTAACCAGATTGAATTTGCAATGGTCAAACCTTTTTTAATCATCAGCAGCAGCAGCAACAGGATAACAATTATTGATATCATTGAAGTAGTTGTTGCTGTTGCTTCTGTTGCTGCCGCTGTTATTCTTGTTCCTATAACATTCAAGACATACAGCCTTGATACATCTAAAGACCCGTATAAACCCACAAATAAGGGGGGGGAAGACAGATATTGAAGGGGACAGACATGAAAAAGGCCGTGGGGCTTAGGAAGACAGCCTGCCAGTCCTTATAATACAACAACAACAACAACAACTACTACTACTACATAAATTAGCATTGGTTGTCACGTGGTTTTCAGCCTTCCGGATCCGGTTGCTTGTGGGTCTGGCGTGGCTGTGTGCCCTCCTCTTCTCCATCCCGATGCTGATCATCAACGAGACACAGCTCATTAACGGCAGAATCCAATGCTGGATCGAGTTCCCCCAGCCATGGATCTGGAAGGTAGGTGCCAGACTTTATTAATCTCCTTCAGTGCCGGGAGAGAAAAAAAACAGTAGAAAGTGGTGTTTCAAGTCATGAAACAGTATCCAATACAATCAGCTTAAAACTGATAAAAAGGTCTTGAGACATACCACTCCAGATAAACTGCGTGAATTTTCAGCCTTCCAGAGTTATTGCCCTTTGTCTGATGACGTCATCAGTGACGTCGCTATGTACGTACGTGATAGGTACTATGGCAGTCAAGGCAGGCAGAGTCTTGTTTCATTATCTTCAGTTTGGTGATCTGTTGTTGTTGTGATTGCTGTTGTTGTTGTTAATCAGTATGAAGTAAGTAGCACATAAGATCCATTCAAGTTACAATATATGTATATATGAATGATACTGAAAAAAGGTAAATATATGAAAAGCTGTTTAACCAGTATGAAGTAAATAACACATAAGATGCAGTAAAGTTACAATACATTATTTTGGATACTGAAATATATATATATATATATATATATATATATATATCGCAAATGTCTTGGGTAGCTTTGCATTTTGCAAGATGAAAATAACATCATTTTGGCTACAGTTATTTGAATGAAGCTGCCGAAATTGTCGCCGGAACATTTATTTGTAAGGATTTTTAACAACGTTTTGAATGAATCTTTATGTCTGTCTGTCTCTCTGTCTCCTCTCTCTCTCTCTCTCTCTCTCTCTCTCTCTCTCGTACCTAGTTGTTGATGTTATATATTATTTTTACATCATTTGTAAAGATGATGCAACTAACTGGTCTTTCTTTGGTTTTCTGGAGAATGCAGTGATATAATTCCTTTTTTTTCTCTAATAACTATCGTTTCATCATATTCTTTCCCTTTCATTATTCTTTTCATTCTGTTCTCATTTATTTTGTTTTTGGAGGCCTAGGTGAAGAAAGCATTGTGAATTTGCTTTTTTTACTCTTAGTGATAAAGAACTCTGTCTTGTCTTCTCTCTCTCTCTCTCTCTCTCTCTCTCTCTCTCTCCCTCACTCTCTCTCGCTTTCTCTCGCTCCCTCTCTCTCTTTCCTTCATCGTTCATATATGTGTCTTGGTTTTCACCTCATATTCACTTGTTTGTGTACTGTTGTATCCTTTTACATTTACGACATTTTCTTTGTGGTTTTCTTTATAGGTACATATACCATGTTCACACCCTGTAATATCAATTACGTAATTACTGGACGTATATGCTTTTATATTACCACAACTATGCACATTTAAAGCAGAATTCTGCTCTATTCTTAACAAACAGAGGGGAAAGAAAGTCAGCAAAAAAGAATACAAACAAAGAAACAAACAAAGTGAATTTATAACCATAGAAAACAGGAAAGAAAAAAAAGCATGAAATTAAAACGACACTGAATTTATAACCACATAAAAAAAAAAAAATAAAAACAAACATGAAAACAAAGCAAACGAGCGAAACACAAACGAAAAACAAAGAAGACAGTGAAGGAAATGCGGAACACGCGAAACAACCATGTAACACACACACACACACACACACACACACACACACACACACACACACACACACACACACACACGAGAGAGAGAGAGAGAGAAGCCTATCAAAGCAGGAATAAATCCTGCCAACTGCCTGCCGGTGTTTAAGCGTGGAGGCAGGGATGTGGCAGTGTGTGTGATGTGGATTACACTGATGGATCAGCCTGCCGGCTTTTGCCCAGGCCACCGGTGCAGAGATGGATGCCAGAGGTCAGCCAGCGTGGCGAAGACAGATGCCCTCACGGAGAACTAGTGTTGACTACAATTTATGAGCTTGACACAAACTGGGGAGGAAAAAAAAGATAAAAAAGAGATTAAATTCAAACAAGTTCGAGTGCTCTCTCTTTCTGTCTCTGTCTCTCCCTCAGTTGTGTTTTTCTTTTTGTTCCATTTCATCTGTTTTGCACCATTTTTGGTCGGATTTGTACGTACTATATCATTAGAGGTTTATAGCTAATGACATTAAGCATTTCAGTGTTCAGTTTTCGGTGTTCTCTCTCTCAATTCGCTCTCTGTCTGTTCTGTATAAAGCACTTAAAGGAAGAAGTGTTTATGTCACTTAATGAAGATTTGAATGTACGACTTGAGCATTTTACTTTATATCCCCCTTCTAAGGGGCTGTGGCCTTTATGAATAAACCATCTCAATCTGAATCTCTCTCTCTTTCTCTCTCTCTCTCTCTCTCTCTGTCTCTCTCTCTCCAGTTGTCAGTTGTCTTTCAGTATAAATAGTATACCCGCCTTCTGGATATTCTGTTCTAGAAATCTCCTTTATTCTGTTGCTTTTCTTTTCTTTCTAATCTGCCTTTCTTTCTCTCCTCACCAATGCCTGCTTTTTTCTGTTTTTACTAGTCCATCCCCCTGTCTCTTTTCCAGCAAGCTTTGAAACTTTTCTTCTTTCGTTTCCACAGCCTGTGTTGTGCTATCCGTGCTTGGTTGTTCTGGCGATTAGGTGGTGATACTGCAAACACTGGGGTAGGCACTAACTGTCCATTCTGCAGTGTTATTTGTCCGTATGACCTTTTATGCATTTTTGTACGATTTGTTTTGTTGTTGTTGTTGTTGTTTTTGTTGTTGTTGTTTTCATTTGGGGATGCAAAACTAAGCGGAAGGTCTAACGTCATCAGCACAGCCAATTTTTATTGGCCAGGCGTTTAATGGTTACGACAATATGTCATGAATTGTGTTGTTTTACAGGGTGGTTTTTTTTTTTGTCTGTTTGTTTGTTTGTTTGTTTTTTTTTGGGGGGGTGTTGTTGTTGTTTTTTATAGATGTGACAGTTTTGTGGTTGTTGTTTTTTTTTATTTAGTTGAGCAGTTCTGGTATGGCCTTGTGGGGCTGGCCGGACTACAAAAGCAACAGTGTCAAGTCGCTCTCTATATATATCAGGTGTCCCCCAAAAAAGTGAACCGCTTTTTGACAAGTATTTTCTCAGTGATAGAGAAACCGAATTCCGATATATATATATATATATGTGTGTGTGTGTGTGTGTGTGTGTGTGATAAGAAACTGTTGGGAGAGCTGGATAGTACAAGGTCTTCAGAGAAGAAGCCCCCCCCCCTCCCCTTTTCACCTTTTCTGGCAGACGTTTTAACCAATGAGCCATTGTACGCCCAGTTTGAGTAGGGAAAATTTAATCCTCATGAAGTTTACTTTCATTCCACCTCGACTAGATCCAACTGGAACTCTTTTCTGCTGCTTGAGAACCCATGTTCTCTCTCTGCCCAAACTCGACAGCTGTTTCATGAGGCTGTAGGCAGATGCGCTCACAAACCCTCTTGCACCAATCTCTATGGCGAGGACTTTGGCTTGGAAGCCAGATTCTCTCAGGCTGCTGGCTAGACTAGCACACTTCTCGGTCTTGTAGATGTGGACTTCCTTTCTTAAGGCACAGTGAGCTCAATCGGAATCGTTTGTTTCGTTGCCTTTGAGTGGAGTATTATGTCAGGTCTCATTATTCCCTTCTGCAGAGCGGAACTCTACTGGAACTTCTAATGGGGTTGGTGCTCCTTTGGACAGTGCTCTCCATGTGTGCAATTTCTTTTAGCACTTGGTTGTGCATCCATGTGTACCGTCCATGGCTCAAAGCCGCTTTGCATGAGCTGAGGACATGTTCCACTGTTTGTTTGCCATGGCATATATATATATATATATATATATATATATATATATATATATATATATATATATATATATATATATTACTGGGTTTATCTATTGTGATCTCAGAGTCGTGTTAGATTGGTCCACTCCTCTTGTTTTCCTAGGATGGTTGGTTATCCCTATCGGCTTTATCAGCTGAGGTGGACGTCAAACTCTCCCTCTCTCTCTCTCTCTCTCTCTCTCTCTCTCACACACACACACACACACACACACACACACACACACACACACACACACACACACACACACACACACACACACACACACACTGAATGAAATTTGATTTATTGAGGGAGTGAAACACGTACGTAACGACGTGAATACATTCTGCCCTTATAAACATCAATCACAAGAAGTTCAAGAGAGGCAGACAGGCGGACAGAGAGAGGTTTCTATCTATCGATATCGATGTACCAAATCACGGCATTGACCAGGGCTAGGGTGATCACTTTGTCATCCAATGGACACAGCATTAGTGGACAGACAGGTCACACCCACCAAGCCTGAGGCTTCGACAAAAAGAAATGTTATGAAGAACCGGGATTGACTGGAGAAAATGAACGCAGTCAAGCCATGCCAGAACTCTTTCTTTCAGGGGTAGTTAGGACAATGTAATCTATTCATAGAAATTTCCGTTCGAACGGGTTTGTGGTTTTTTGGTAGCATTATGATTCCACCGCTCCCTGTCATTATAATTAAATTGATAATCTCTCTCAACTGTTTCTTTAAACTTCTTACTGATTTGCATTTGTGTGGTCTTTGCTACTTTACATCTCGTACCTGTCATTCCCATTCAGTTTCCCTCATTACTCTGAGTTAATAAGCAAATGAGTAGATATTCAGTACATTATTCAAATAACGCAACATCGTGTCCTTTTGACTGAGAACTATTCTAGAATTCAAAGCCACCATTTGGATGATTCGTCATCTGACCTTGCACATTTATATACACACACACACACACACATATATATATATATATATATATATATATATATATATATATATATATATATATATATATTATTGTTCACATACGGCCTTTGTTTGACATTCGCTATTTTCTGCTGTCCTATTTCTAGTCATTCACCGACACTTATTACTCAGGTTTCATGTACTATTTACACACACACACACACACACACACACACACACACACACACACACACACACACACACACACACACACACACACACACACAGAGATATATATAGATATATATATATATATATATATATATATATATATATATATATGAATGAAGGCACTACTACTACCACTATTATCACACTCAGCAGTTCAGCCTTGTCCAACATGTCTTTATTTAGATCCTTGCTGAGTGGGTCATTAGAGTAAACGTATTTTTCAATGGCTTATTAAGTTTATGAACACATCAGTGATGACAACCTCTACAGTCATAACCTGTTTATAACACTCGTCTGTTCAAGAGCACGCAAAAATTCTGCCTGTGGGATAGTTGCTGTTGCTGTTGTTTTGTTTGTTTGTTTGTTCGTTACAAATGTTCCTCCCCACGATTTTTTGTGACGCACACGCTCTGAAACACACACACACACACACACACACACACACACACACACACACACACACACAAAGTCGCACGCATGCGCGTATCATTTTCACATGTATCATTTGTTTTTGCTTTGTTTGTTTTTCTTCGTTGTTGTTTTGTTTGTTTGTTCTTTCGGTTTTGTTATTTGGTTTGTTTGCTTGTTTCAGAGAAAATGACAGTTTAGCATAGTGTAGCATACTGTGCATGAAGCGTGCGTATCACGAAAAACATTTTGCCATAACTCAGGAACTTATCAAACCTTCCGTCGGTGTTGACGTGATTAAATGACACATGGTTGACCTGACGTGTTTTCGGCTGCTGTGCGTTTTTCCGCCACAGTTCCCAAAGTATCGACTTCTTTATCCCTTCAGGGGAAGCCCAATGGGGTCCGAGCTGTGGAACATTCTTGAACGATTTGTGCACAGGACGGTCCTCCAGTGTTGTTTCTGGTGGTGTTTCACATTCAGTGTTGCTCCCCTTTTCAGTTCATTTTGGCGCATACGCATTTCAAAACATCTCCAGTAACAAACGAATTCGAGTTCCGACGCACATGCATGCAAACATAATGTGCAAACTATGCGACAACTCTTTCAGTGTAGTAACATGACTGTGGTAAAACTATTTTAAGTCGTACTATAACTCAGAGAAAGCTGTTCTTATTCGTGGAATGATTAGCAGTGAATATACTGGCCTTCTTTTTTTAAATCAAGAAAGATCTTCGTGTCCATCGTTATCTTGATCAAGATCCAGGAATTTGAGTATGTTCCATCATTGGAGAATGGCGGCCGGGGAGGGGTGGGGGGCAGATCAAATAAGAATACTACAGTCCCAAGACAAAGGGAATAATTCTTGTTGTTTTAACTGGGGGGAAAGAGCAAATTGGATCACTGTTCGGCGTAAGCAGATGTCTGCACTCAAGGGAGTGACTTCTAGTCTGGAAATGTGATGCTTCGTTATTCTCCTGTCTCGGTACAAACAGAGACAGACAGACAGACAAACAGAGGCAGAGGGAGACAGATACAAGGACAATTATTCTCCTGCCTCAGTACAAAGGAGACAGACAGACAAACAAACAGACAGATAGAGGCACAGAGAGAGAGAGACACACACATACAAGGTCAGAGAGATGAGGGGGAAAACACCCAACAATGGAAGTGTGAGATTGGCACCAGCCGTCTACGGTGCATCCCCGACAGATTACTAGCGGGCCAGGGATGGGCGTGTCCGGCTTGATCCCAAACGATACCAAGGAGTGGTTGAGAAACGGGGCTGGAAGCGCTGTGATAGCGAGCACTTCAGACTAGTGGAACGGTGTTACGGCTTCATCCAGACACAGTCGTTTCCAGGATAGTTAGTTTCACACTGACTCAAATGCCTGCAAGAACGCAATAAATGAGTGAATGTACGTTGAGGTATGTGTATTACTATTCCTAAACCATGGCACTCTCCTACCCCACGCCCCCAAAGTGAAAACATAAGTAAAGATAAATAGATAAATAAATAAATAAATAAATTATTTATTTATCTATTTAATCAATAGACAGATAAAAACAACCCACGGTTAAGATTCGACAGGAAAGAGCTAGACTATGGTCTGCGTGTAGCTGAAAGGATTTACAACATAAACAGAGTTAGGAAATATATGTCTGCGAAAGAAACAAAAAAGAGTGAGGGTTATTATCTGTTTGACAGAGTTGAGTTAAGGTGTGTGTATCACCGAAAGAAAGAAAAAAATTACGATATAAGACCATGAATGACCTGCTCACTAAGCTCTGTGCGGAGGTCAAGCAACTGTCAGGGTTTTTTCTGTGAGTCTTTCCCTCCCTTTTATTTATCTTTTTTTTCATTCATCTATTTATCAATCTATCTGTTCACTTATTCATTTATTGATCTTCATTTTGGAGATTTCATTACTTGTTATTCATTCATTCATATCATTTCATTTCATCTCTTTATTTTATGACTTTTTCGTTACTTTCTCTCGAATGCATTAGCCTTTTAAACTGTCGGGTGTGGTTAAAGAATGAATTTTACATTTTGCGGACACAGACGGTTAAAATGGTCTTATGGAGGAAAAAACAAAAAACAAAAAAAACCTTGCTGACCTGTGACTGAGCTCAATGAAAGCACGTTGTAAATAGATGTTGTGGAAGCGTATCACATGGGTGATTGGGTGGGTTGGTGCTGGAAGGATGTGTGTGTGTGTGTGTGTGTGTGTGTGTGTGTGTGTGTAAGAGAGAGAGAGAGAGTTTATTCATATAGGCCACAGCCTCTTTGAAGGGGAATATACAGTAAAATGCTGAAGTCATACATTCAAAAGTCTTCATGGTGTATCACATACACTTCTCCTTTTGAGTGGAGAGAGAGAGAGAGAGAGAGAGAGAGAGAGAGAGAGAGAGAGAGAGAGAGTATACAGTCATTAATCAGTCTGCAAGAAGCCGTGGAAAGGAGGTGACTGTGAAACCTCCTGCCAGAAGCGTTGGTCTCTTACCGCAGAACCCACGTTATTACAGTTCACTTTGATCATTTCTGGACGTCTGTGTTCTTGGTCCTGTGTTCGTAGTCCTGTCTCTGTCTCTGTTTCTGTCTGTCTGTCTGTCTCTCTTTCTCTCTCTCTGTCTGCTCGTGTGTCTGTCTGTGTGACTATCCTTCTGTCAGCCTCTCTGTCTGTCTCTCTCTCTGTCTGTATCTGCCTCTCTGTTTCTCCCTGTCTCTGCATCTCCGTCTGTCTGTCTGTCTGTCTGTCTGTCTGTCTGTCTGTCTGTCTGTCTGTCTCTCTCTCTCTCTCTCTCTCTCTCTCAGATGTAGCAAAGTTTATTTTCTATGCGTTACATCAGAGAGCAGAGAGCTCTCCGTCTTTGATGAAAGACGTTTCTAAATTACCCTCAGCTTGTCATTTGGTTATATTATCATTTTATTCTTTCTGAATTTTGTTGTTCTTTCTGCTCACGGTTTGGTTTTCATGTGTGTGTGTGTGTGTGTGTGTGTGTGTGTGTGTGTGTGTGTGTGTGTGTGTGTGTGTGTGTGTGTGTGTGTACAACACGTGTAACCATATGTTCTGAGGTAGGTGGCCTTTCGTTAAAAAAAAAAGTTTAGTTCTCTCTCTCTCTCTCTCTCTCTCTCTCTCTCTCTCTCTCTCTCTCTCTCTCTCTCTCTCTCTCTCAGGCGATGGATGGTGTCATGGCCTTTTTCCTGTTTCCTGAGTTTCTCTAACATTTCTTACTTCAGATCTTCCTTGCCATTGGCCGCTTTTTTTTGTGGATGCACTACCAGATTGTCATTCAGCTCGATCGTTAATTCACTTGACAAATGTATGTCCAGTGCAGTACATCCACCAGAGTTTGGATTTTTTTTTCTACAGCTGGACCTTGCACTTTTGCCTCACTCCACTCTGGGCTCCCCATTCTGTGTTTGTTTGTTTTGTTTTTCTTTCCGAAAGAGACGGAAGAAAGGGAGGGGGAAAACATC
The DNA here is from genome assembly GCF_041734735.1 of Babylonia areolata. Lineage (NCBI taxonomy): Eukaryota > Metazoa > Mollusca > Gastropoda > Neogastropoda > Buccinidae > Babylonia > Babylonia areolata. The sequence continues at coordinate 66,432,819 of NC_134876.1, forward strand.
AGTGTTATTAAAACGTGGCACTTTGGATGGCTCTCTAGGAAACGATTGTAAATGTTGAACCAGATCTCATTCACCATCCATTGTCTTTACTTCCTTGCTTCCTAGATAACCCTTACTTGTCCAATGACCCCCATCTCTTCTCCCTCTCATTCACTCCCTGTCCTCATCATCCTCAACAACAAAAAACCGATGACAGAAAGGGGAAATGGTTCAGAAAAAGAATTGTGCGCATGCGTAGTTGTTGCCATAGCGAAGCGTTTTGCGGTCAAGCTTGAGGACATAATTTATAGCTGCCTAATTTCTTCTCAGGGGTTAGAAGAGAGAGGGGGGAGGGAGGGAGGGAAGGAAAATGGAGAGGAAGGAAGGGGAGTGTCAAGTCAAGCCGAGTTCTTTATTTACGAGGGTAACAGATAAGCAAGGAACAATTACCTTTTTTTTTATTTTTACATCCAACCCTCGCCCAAAAGAGGGACGAAAGAAAAGAAGCAAACTAGAAATAATAAGGGACACAATATCAAAACACAATGAAAACACATACATCACCATCAGCCGCTGTTCTTTCTGATTATCCCACCCTCCACCGCCATCCCGTCCAGAACAGAGCTAAAGGAAACACACACGAGAGCAAGCGGGGAAAAAAGGGTATAGAAACACCACACCATAGCCTGAACACAAAGTCCTTCCTTCTCAATCACCCCGCACTCCCCAGCACACACACACACACACACACACACACGCGCGCGCGCGCGCGCGCGCGCGCGAGAGAGAGAGAGAGAGAGAGAGAGAGAGAGAGAGAGAAGGGGGAAAGAGATTTGGGAGATAGAGAAAGAAAGTGGCGGTATTTAACTGGAGTAATGACATAAACATGATATAAGTTCTTTCCCTGGTCCTGAAATACTGCCCTTTTCTGGTATGTCTGTCACTTTGTGTCTGTCTGTCCTTCTGTCTTTCTGTCTGTCTGTCTGCATGCCTGCATGTCTGTCTGTCTGCATACCTCCCCCCCCACCCCCCTCTCTCTCTCTCCCGCCCCTGCTTATCTATCTATCTGTCTGTTTGAACATATATCTGTCCATCAGTCCATCCATCAATCTATCTTGGTTCAGAAGCTTATATGGAAAAGAGCTAAGATAAATAACAAGTCCCTGAAATTCTTCAGGGTAATAACTGCAACAAATTGGCGTGTATCGTAATGCATTCTATAACACACATTACCACCGTCTGGTATTGCAAAGTGTCGTGTCTGTTCAACAAAGCCGTTTTACTTATGTCTCAAACAGATGGTCCACACACTATTCAGGCTTGCTGCTGATGATGAATTTTGTTAAATGTCCAATCCCGCATACTGGTGGGTGTAGACATTTTGTTAGAGTATCGATTTTTACATTTGGGTTTTATCGTTTAGGAGGGGAGGGGGCGGGGAATGAACAGTGAGTTGGGGGAAAACGGGTAGATGGATGGTGGAATTTTGTATGAATATTTAGATACAATTACAAAAAAAATACTTAATGGGCTTCGTAAAAGAGAAGTAGCTAAACTAACAAGCGAAACAAATGGTAAAGAATGCAAAAAGTCAAAAACATCAACGTTCACGTGTGATGAAACACTTTCGTGCAGGTGAGGCTTCATCAAAACACAGTAAAAAAAAAAGTATATGCTTATATCAGGCTTGCGTCACAGTGCATCGGCACCCTTTTTTCTAATGTGTGTGTGTGTGTGTGTGTGTGTGTGTGTGCGTGCGTGCGTGCGTGCATGCGTGCGTGCGTTCGTGTGTGTGTGTGTATGGATGTGTATGTGTGTGTTCTCGTTTATTAATGAAATAGACTCTTTCAACATAGTAATTATGGAACAGAGTCCTTCTTTGCACCATGTTGGTACTTACTTGAACTGACATCACAATGTTTTCCATTTCTGTTCACAGTTATACATTACTACCATAGCAGTGATTCTATTTTTCATCCCCGCCGTTATCATCGCCGTCTGTTACATCATCATTGTCGTCATTATCTGGAGCAAGGCGCCTCTGGGTGGCAGTGACTTGTCTTCCGGCAATAAAAGATACATCAAAAATGGTGAGACGGCAAGTGCGCATTTCAGTTGTTGAGACTGCAAGTATGTATTTCAGTGACTTAGACATCAAGTGTGCATTTCAATGATTGATAATTCAATTGTGCATTTCAATGATTGAGACTGAAGGTATGAATTTCAATATTTGAGAATTCAAGTGTGCGTTTCAACGGTTGTGACCGCAAGTTTACATCCCATTATTTAAGATTGAAATTATGCGTTTCGATTGTTGAGACTGCAAGTACGTGTATCAATGATTGCAAGTGTGCGATTCAATGGTTGAGAATACGAGAGTGCATTTCAATGTCCGAAGCTGAAAGTATGCATTTCAATTGTTGTGACTGAAAGTGTGTGTTTCAATGGTTAAGACTGCAAGTGTACATTTCAATGGCTGAGACTGAAAGTGTGCATTTCAATGTATGAGACTACAAGTGATCGTTTTAACTTGCAAGATTATGAAACCAAGCGTACACGCGTATCTGTGTGTGTGTGTGTGTGTGTGTGTGTGTGTGCGTGTACGTGCGTGTGTTGGTGCATGTGTGTGTTTGTGTCTGTATGTGTGTCTCTGTGTGTCTGTGTCTGTGCCATTGTGTGTTTGTGTGTGGTATTTGTGTGTGTGTTTGTGTGTGTGTGAGTATGTGTGTATAAGTATGTGAATGTATGCATGTATGTATGTATGTATAGCAATCATATGTATATATGTATGTATGCTTGTATGTGGCGGTGGGTTTGAGGGGAATGGGGGTGTAGATAGCTGGTTGAAGAAAATGATGAACGCAGAACTTTTGTTGTCACCAGTACTGCTTCTGTTACTTCTGTTACTCCTGTTGCTGCTGCTGCTGCTGTTACTGCTGCTGTCGCTGCTGTTACTGCTATTAATTTTCTGCTGATGAGAATCCAAACGAAAAATGCGTTTGATCACGACATTATAAAAACATAATTAACTGTTTAATCCAAGTTGGCCAAAGAGAAAAAAATGTTGAAAGATGACAGACAGTGCCTACAGACAACACGAAAAAAAAAAAGTCACTTTTGGTCACGACACGATGCTATTACCTGAGATTCATCTCTACTAGAAGTACGAGGTAGATCAGAAGAGAGAGAGGGGGAGAAAGGGAGAGAGATAGAGAAACAGAGAGACAGAGACAGACAGAGATACAGACAGAGAGAGAGACATAGACAGACAGATAGGCAGAGGCGGACAGACAGATAGACAGACAGACAGACCAACAGACGGAGAAATGATGTGAAAGGAAGATTAGGTCCAGGCACGCACGACATTAACGGGACATCATTACCTGTCCTATCAAGGTAAGCCAAGGAGACAAAAAAAAACCCCAAAGGAAACGTACTCAACGCGCGACTTTTTCCGCTGATACAGTAATGAAAGATGAAGCGACGTCGTCGTTGGCGTCACTGTCATTATCATCATCATCATCATCATCATCATCATCATCATCTATCGCCATAATGTGTAAAATGTAAAATGGCGTGTTGTTAATAACAGTGCACCGGGTGCCCAAAATGACACATTTGTAAAGGAACAAATGATTATGATTATGTTGTTAGTAACGATGGAAACATTGATGATGATGAAGATTATAAGATGATGCTGATGATAATTGTGGTTGTGATGGCTCACCTCTGTGAAGCTGCCAGAAGGTGATAATGACCATCATGTGATCATGCCGGTAGTTGTGGGAACTGTGATGAACCATGAGAGTAGTGGTGGTAACCATGATAGTAGTTGTGGTGGTGGTGGTGGTGGTGTTGAAGACAGTTGTGGTGGTGGTGGAAACAGTGATGATGACGAAAATGATGATGATGACGGAGCTGGCGGTTAAAATGATGATGGTGGTGGTAAATGGTGATGTTAGTGGTGGTTGAAGTTATGATGATGGTGGTGGTGGTAATGATGATAATGATAATGGTGGTGATGATAACGATGGCGATGATGATGATGCGTGGTGTGGTGGGCAGGGGGCCACATCTACGAGGCGGCCAACAACAGACACTTCAAGGACAGCGCCACCATAGGCAGGGGCCTGATTCCCAAGGCCAAGATGAAGACCATCAAGATGACCCTTGTCATCGTCCTAGGTCTGACAACCCCCCCACCCCCACCCCCACCCCCCTCCCACCCCACCCCCCACCCCACCCCCACTTCTGACCCTACTTTCTTTCTTCCCTCTGCCTTGTCTGTGCCTCTGTCCGTGTGTGTGTGTGTTCACAGACTTTTCGGAACATGTTATAGTTTCTGTCGCATTGTGTCGTGTGCGTTGGTATGTAGGTATATGCGTGCGCGCGTGTGTGACTGCACATGGGTATCTGTGGTGTGTCTGCACATGGGTCTGTGTGGGTTTCTTGTATTTGTCTGCATGTGTGGGTTCGCGTGTTGTGTATGCAATAAACGGATGTCATGTCTATCCACAAAATGTGACATTAGGAAATTAGATGCCCTGACGTCGATAGATAAAATTTAATGCTTCTTATACCCAGTCAATGGTTCGCTGAGTTAGCTCAGCTAGCTGAATGGCTGACTGGTCGGTTATTGGTTGATTGGTTGGTTGGTTAGCTGGTGAATTCATTGTTTGAATGATTGATTTGTTTCCATCTCTATGCATTCGTGTGTCAGACTGACTGGGTGATTATCAGACTGAATATATCGTTGTAGCTTGTCCTTTTTACAAACGCAAGATAGCGTCATTTCTACAGAAGCTTGTTAACAGTTGATCAGTGTGATTATAACGGTCGGTTTGCCCGTCCACCCACCATCCTATCTCACTCTCTCTCTCTCGTTATCCACCCAGGAGATATTTCACAAGGGGTTTTTCCTGGCTTTAATTTCCGCCTGCATCGTATTGCTTCATTTTCGAGAGCAACGGAGATTTGGGGATGATATTTATTATCTGTCATCCGTCGCTCTGTGTGCAATCATATTCTCTTAAAGAACGGGAAAGAAGGTCAGGGCGGTGATGAAAACCTGAAACCAATCTCATCTCATCAGAATGGATGAGTGAGTGTGATTGTGGTGGCGGTGGTGGTGGTGGTGGTGTGTGTGTGTGTGCGTGAGCGCGCGCGCAGGTGTGTGTGTGTCTGACACAGAGAGAGTAAGTGATAAAATGAATGAATGAGCAATTACTCCTTTGCTTTGTTAGTTATTGATTGGCTTAATGGTTTGCTTGGTTGGTTTGTGTAATGGCTTGATTGTTTGTAAACCGACTAACTGGCTGACTCACTGACTGGCAGACATGTTCACCTGTTTAGGTATGTGCTGGATGGCTGGATTCCTTTCTTACTTGCTAATGGGGAAAAGAGGCACATTCACACAGTCAATCACGAACAACTAAATCCAAGCGATGTGGGATTGTTCACACACGCAATCCGCAGTGACGAAAGTCCTTGACGGGGGCTTCAGCCCTCCGGGGGACTGTTAAGGACTGTCCTGGGCAGTTGGATTTGATGGCGGTCACTTTTCTGCTTCCTCTTCCCACCATAGCCCTTCGTGGGCTGTCTGTCTGGCAGTGCTTCTCCAGCTGTCTCTTCCCAGTTTCTGGATACAAGTCAGACCAAACTGACATGGCGCTTCCTGTCATCTTTGTTGTGTTTGTGGGATCACCTCTGTCCTCTTTGTCTTTGTAAGGCTCTTCAGAGAAGACTGCCCTTTGCATTTCCATCCTAAAGACATGTTATGACTTGTGGGGCTCTCTGCTTATCCGTGTGAACTCAATGCGCTGCGTAACCTTCTTCGCCATCTCATCGTTGGCCATGGTCGAGTTAAGTTTCGAGCCTATTTATTATATTCAGAGTAGACATAGTAGAGGAAATGTTCAGAACGCAGACTTGACTTCTGTGCACTGCCCAAGGTCTGTCTGACCTACAGAGAAGGACGTTGACGGTGACAGCTGTCGACGTCGGGAACATGGTTGTTTAAGAGTGGCGTGTGATTTCAGCGCACAGGCTTCAGCAGACCTCTGATATAACTAATCGTCTTGAGGACGGGAATTAGACGGTATTCGATACTGCTAAATATTAAATTGATGGAAACGTAATTGAAGTAATGAACAACATCGTGCGAACGCCTGTCAATTCAGATCCCCAACATGTTTCCTGGTTCAGATAAAACCAAGATCGTGTTTAATCCCCGTCATCTCGGTACTGAACTGAAAACACATCAGAACAAAAACATGCGGAAGAGGAACTACATATTGTAAACACTTCTGCATTATGTCCCCTGGGTGGACTTGTGGATAAGTCGTTCTCTTTTCTTCGAACTCAGATATCCTTTCATGCAGCAAAACAGTGGAAACGTCATGAAAAATGTGTGTACCTCCTTTGTCTTTGAGGAACGTGACCAAGTTATGTTCAAGTCTGTCATTATAAATACCTCGTCCACCTTGCCGACAACAGCTGTAAGCCTGGCCCACCGAATCCTAGGATCTTCTGATATTTCAGCTAGGACAGCGTCTATCTTTTCAAAGGACGAGGGAGACAGGGGCGGTCAGTTTTATCATTACATCCTATGGGACCATCGCAATGGCGTCTTCATGCTCTTAGAGTCTGTCTCTACATTCCAGCACGCTAACTTCAGGTTGCACATTACTTTTCAGTTCGTAAAATTAATTACTAAACTGTCTTCTTGCTTATTTCTCCACTGAGAGTTAGCCAACCCGGTGATGGTGAGCAAGGTTTGTTTAATTCATCTATGAGGGTCTCTCCCTCTGCAATGTTGTTCCTGCTTAGTAACTGACCCGGCTTTCCATCTGACCACCTGACCAGTTAACCCAATTCAAACCAACCATCTGAATGGCAAAGAACTCGCTAGCTCATTGACTACAGACCAACCATTCAACTAACCAGTCAGCCATATAACTATTCTAGACAGACTGACTGACCAGTTGAGTGTGATGACGCTACCGGCTTACTGACTGGTCGACTGCGACAAAAGTGACCGGCTGCGCCGACATACCAGCACGCTAACCATGTCACCAATACGTGCGTCACGTGCAGTGTTCGTCATCTGCTGGAGCCCCTACTTCGTCTTCGACCTGCTGGATGTGTACGGTTTCATCGCGCAGACCCAGGAGGCAGCGGCCGTCAGCACCTTCATCCAGAGTCTGGCACCGCTCAACAGCGCCGCCAACCCCATCATCTATGCCAGCTTCAACACCAGCATGTGTGCCAACCTCTTCAGGCGGAGGGGGGAGGGGCGCCGCGCCCCTTACACAACCTACACATCCAACACCCCGTCCTGCACCACCCCCTCTCACACCACGCGGGTCACGAGGAATGGCTACCAGTTGTGATTGGTTGGTGTCTGTCGCACTGGTGGGGAAGAAAAAAACTGCATGTGCGAGCAAGAAGCAAGAATTACAGACATGTGGAGACATGGATCTCTCTCTCTCTCTATCTGTGTGTGTGTGTGTGTGTGTGTGTGTGTGTGTGTGTGTGTGTGTGTGTGACCGTAAAACAAATTTTAACATAAGCGTGTTTCCTTTTATCCCCCCCGGCCCCCTCACACACACCCATGTGCGGGGATTGAAAGAGAGCACAACATATGTTCAACTTTAAGGGAAGTTTATAATCCCGATTTTGTTGCGATGAATGAAAAGATGGGAGGATAGAAGTAAGGAAGGAAGGAAGGAGCAAACAAAAACGGAAGAAAGAAAGAAAGAAACGAGGAAAGAAAGAAAAAAAGGGGGGGGAAGGCCCCAAAATGTCAGCCGTACACAGTGAAGGGGTCACTTTAATGTGCACCAGAGGAAATACTGCCGAGAAAACAAAATCATCCGCATAATTTACAAGGCTTCAGCTCTCCGCTGCAGGATTTATTTATACATATATTCGGGCTGTGGCTGTGCGCCATGTGCAAGAAGCCTGTGTATTCATAATTGTTCGTGTGTGTGTATGTGTGGGTGGGTGTTGATGTGGGTGTGTAGGTGTATCTGTGGGTGTCTAGTGTATGGTGTGTCTGTGTATTTGTGTATGTGTCTGACTAGCTATCAAACATCATATTATTATGATTATGAGGCATACCAAGCATCCAGAAAATCAGTTATACCTCTGTAACATTTTGCAGATCAGTGTAATCATTTCTCCCACGAATGACGATTGTATATAGAAGATACCCGCCCTACCCTCCTTTCTTCTTTCAGAAACTGTGTCGTTCATTTGTCTTTTGTTCCTTAGGGTTGACTTCCGGTGTTAAATTGGCTGCTGTTTCCAAGCCTGATAACAATGAGGTTTCGATATTATGTCCTGAAAATGTCCTTATGGTATTCCGAATAACGTAAATCTCTCTCTCTCTCTCTCTCTCTCTCTCTCTCTCTCTTCGTATGTACTTTTCTCTGATGCTCTTGTGCCATTCTGTTGCTGTTACTTGCTTGACTCATGTGCTCATGAATGATTACAAATGCACGTATGTTTACATTCTTAACTTGCTGCTGGTGAAATTATTCATTTTAAAGTCAAAAATGTGTTCTGAACCGCATTTGTTCCGATAAACTTCGAAATCGTTAATTCGTTATTTTTTTTAATATCTTCAATTTACCCCCGAAAACGCCTAAATGGCGGGGTAAAAACGGTCATACACGTAAAATCCCAATCGTACATACGGGTGAACGTAGAAGTTGCAGCCCATGAACGAAGAAGAAGTATCCTCAATTCTCCTATTAAAATACGAGTCTGGCTGGTATCGGTCGCTGGCAATTCTGAGTCTGTTGAAAACTTGGCATATATCTGTCGTCAGTTTGCCTCCCTTTTTTCAGTATTGTATGTGTGGATATTTTCATGTTGTTGACGTCTTGAATGGTCTGTTTGCCGCTTCAAATATTTCTGAACCTTGTGGCTGGCTGGTCGTTCCCAGACAGGGTCCAAAATCGCAGTTCAGTGCAAACGATCTCACCACTACTGTTCAGAAGTTATCGCGTACTCACTAGCGATTTTTAACGAATACGACAGGGGAAAGATGTGTATGGGGAGGTGAGGTGGGGGCGTGGGGGGTCCATGCCATGTAGGTAGCCATTCTCTCTTTACGGGAGCTGATGTGTCTCCTCGTTTCTATAAACCACCAAACTCTGACATGGATTGCGGGATCTCGTCCTGCGTTTAGATCTGCATGCGTACACACACAAAGGAGGTTAAAGAACCAGGAGGCTTGCACGTATACCTGTGACAGTCTTGTAGATCAAGGGGAAAAAATATCCATAATTTACTAGGCGGCGGTATCAGGAATTGAACCTAGGACCCTCAGGAATGAAAGATCAGCGCTCGAACCACTCGGTTATAGTGCAATTCCTTCTCGTTGTACTATTGGACATATTCCTCAGGAGTGTGAACACTGCTTTCCACCACTTTGGTGCAGCTCCTGGGAGAGACAATGTGATGCACAAGTCACCGAGATTGATATATGCCAGGATCTCCACACGCGAAGTGTCAAGTTCAGTACAGTTTTCGTTTCTTTAGAGGAGTTTTATAGATGCAGGCTAACCCCAAAAGTTTCTCACATAATCGTGCTAATACGCTATATCCATTTAAGGAGAGTGCCATTTTGGTTTAGCAGGTTGCCAACTTTATGACGTAATGTTTGTGCTGTGGACTGTTGTGATCGTTTTTGTTTCTTTTTTCCCGCATGATTTCTATGATCAGCGCAACAGCGTCTCGTGCAGCTACTGTGTTACATTATTTGCCAGAGCTGACGTCACCATGGCGTTACTGGTAGTCTCAGCTTTGAAGTGTTTGTTGCCATGTCATGTTTGTGAGAACTTAATGACGCTCTTCATGCATGCAATATGCTGGTAGGTGTTCTTGTCAGCTTGAAGGTTTGAGTGTATGTGCGGGGTGCACAGATGTCTGTCTGCACATGCAGGCATTGATATGTGAGTGTCTGTTTATGAGCGTGTGTGAGTATTGTTTGGTGGTGGGTTTTTTTTTGTTTTGCTTTTTTTGTTCTTGTTTTTTTGTTTGTTTGTTTGGGTATTTTAGTGTGGGCTTGTACATGAAAGGCAATCTCAGTGAAATCAGAAACTGCAACTTTCAGTTTCCTGAGCTTCGAGTGATTAGAGTCGTCGTCGTCCTCTCTCTCTCTCTCTCTCTCTCTCTAACACACACACACACACACACACACACACACACACACACACAGAGGAAGAGAGAGCGAGGGGTTTATAATTATTAGCAACGAAGAGAGAAAGTCAACACAGACGAGAACGACAAATCGACAAACAGTAGGATGTATGCTACGTGACTCACGTGCAACATGCACAAACTTCTGAACCGTCTGTCCCGTGCCAACGACAATGCCTGTTCAGACGGAGGGTTTGTGTGGTTGACGGCTCCTCAATGAACAGGCAGACAGATAAACACTGCAGATTCTTTTTTTCTTGAAGTTTTAAAGACAAATATCTTGTATGCGCACGCCACTGTGTGTGTGTGTGTGTGTGTGTGTGAGCGCGCGCGAAACGTCTATTAAACGTAGTAGTAAGAATATAACGGCTGCTCTTGTATAGCTCATCGTCAAACTCAACGCGTATCATTTTCCTTGTGTTGTATTCCAGTGGACATGGCATGACATATAACTATTTTATTTTTAACAAAAAGGACCCAGAAACCGAGGGAAGAAGGATGCAAAGAAGAGTGAGCACTAACTGGTGCAGTGACTTCAAAGTTTACAAGACCGTTTTGTCAATATCAGATACTGCTACGGTTCGATTTGTCTTCAAAGGCATCACGATACAATAATGTGCAATACGTTCTCATATTTTGCTCATATTGTGCTTCTTTCTTCTTCTTCTTCTTCTTCTTCTTCTTCTTAGAGTGAATGCCTTTCACGTTAAGTATGGATGAACGATGTAGATCACTATTACCATAACGAAAAAGACCAAAAAAATTATAATTTCAAATTGCTCGGTGCAAGAAGTTCCAATATGAACATTAAAAAAGAATCCGGGGACCGAGTGTGGGGGTTGATTTTCTGGTATTTTGTTTTGTCGTTTGCTTTGCCTGCCAGTTTGTCTATTGCTCTTTGTGGATTTTTGTTTTTTCATGATTTTGAATGGTTCAACTGTAAAATTGTACCACAACATGCAACATGTTAATAAACTGATTGCTGTACAAAGGTGTGTGTGTGTGTGTGTGTGTGTGTGTGTGTGTGTGTGTGTGTGTGTGAAAGAGAGAGAACTGCACCCTACAAACGCAGAAAGAAAAAACTGTTTCGTAAATGTTACAATCCCATAAGCTTTTCTTAAGCTTCACGCACACACACACACACACACACACACACATATATATATAATATATATATATATATATATATATAATCAAGCAAACGTGTCACTGACGATATCAAAATTACAAATGCAGACGGTCGAGAGATGAAAATTGCAGGATAAATACTTTTTCCCTGATGTCACGATAATCAAAACAAACAAGTAAGAAGTGAATTTCTGATTCTGGAACGCTATGAAAAAATGTAAATGCGATCGAGCAGTGTTGCAGTGGCTGTGTTTTTGACAGGGAAACACGTTACCTAAATCGTGACAATGGTTTCGTTACGGTAATGTTCGTTATTGCTGAGGGGAGGGCAGAAACTGGTTTGAGTGATTAAACCACTTCTCTTTTGTTGAAACGTAGCCTATCTGCCATTTATATAAAGAGGGAGATTTGTCAAAATAACTTGCAGATCAGAAGCACTTTTCTAACTATTTCACTGCTCCTGAAAACCAGTTACAGAATGATATGACAGAGTTGATTAAATTCACATCCAATTTGTGAAATAAGACTTTCAACTGAGAGACAGACAGACAGACAGAGGATAGGGACAGAGAGGCAGAGGCAGACAGAGCAAACAATGTCAAAACAATATAGATGTCCGCCTTTTCGTTCAAACAGCGTGGTGTCCATACTTTTGGCCCTCGCCAGCCACACACCACTTACATCAGTGGCCACACACGCATTCTGCGTCTTAAACTCGTGCTCTATACTGCCCATCTGGATGCCCTAGTCCAAGAACTATTCACACGCAATGGGATTGAACCTGGAAGTGATTGCAAGTTTGTCAGTTACATTCAGATTAAAGTGCACACCCCAGCATCTCTGGATAACTATGCCAGCCCACTAGGAGTTGGAAACCAATCTACTACTGCCCTGACACCAGACCGACAATACGGCTGTGAAAAATGCCGACTTTTATGTTGGGTGTCTGTGATCTGAGCTCAACATTTTGCCTTCGAGCTCGACGCTCCAAAAATTGAACCAGTCACTGAGTCAGGCAGGAAAATGCGACTGCAATATTGCAGTGAAGCTTTTCTGTCGTTGGGCTGGCTTGTATCAGCACTAAAAACAAACAAGCAGACACGCACGTACGCGCGCACGCCCGCACGAACGAACGCACGCGCGAATATACGTCACACACACACACACACACACACACACACACACTGACACACACACTACATTGCCCAGAATCGATTACAAATGGAAGGAAACAAACAAAAATAGAGAAAGACACACAGAAAAGTTGTCCACGTCCAAGTTCGATCCCACGATCTCCATAACTTTAAACTTACACTTCTGAGATAGTTCACCATCAGAGCCAGTGAACACATCCTTTGGGTCATCAGCAGATGCATCGCTTCGAAATTTCTAAGGGCTTTCACTGAAAGTTCCACTCCAAAAGTATTAACAATGGTCCACAGCAAACACACCGACCGAAAAGCATTGAATATTCCCCTTTTAAAATGGCGTGAAATAAGTACTGTACATAACAGAAATAACTGATTGTGGATAATGAGGTTTGGTAAACATCCACTGAACAGTAACTGTTTTACGGTCTGATATACTGTGCAGTGTGCCGGTGGCCGCGTGAGTGCACGCATTAGTATCTACCTGTTGCATGTATGCGTGTGCATGTCATATTTGAGACAGATAGAGAGAGACGTGTGTGTGTGTGTGTGTGTGTGTGTGTGCCGGCGTGTACGTACTTGTGCGTGTGTGTGTTTGTATGTGTGTGTGTTTGTGTGTGTATGTGTGTGTGTGTGTGTGTGTGTGTGGCAGCTAAGCAAAGTATCCAGTGCGAGTCAAATGACGCCCACACCGCCAGGACAGTCAATGGAACTGATGAGGTTCAAAAGACCAAGGGGCAGAAGACCAGCATCGCAAACAGAAGCGAGAGAGAGGACTAGCCGGAGGTGTAGTACACGGGGGAACAGATCGATCACCAATCAGCCCACAAGTCAAACAGACAGGGGCGCTGAGAGGGGAAGGAGGAAACTGTGTTGTGCAGAGATCATTAGTTATTGATTGGTCCAATAAAACATCACAGAATTGCACCCGCCTTTCACCTCATCCAAATTCGTGTCAGCTGCAGGGCCAGTAATTCGTCTAGACCTGTGACCTCCTGACACGATGAGGCGCTGCAGAGCCGGTGACTTCTGGCCCGCTGTCGGAGTTGTGAGTGAACAGTAGCGGGGAATCTTGCAAGCTGGCCTCTTGGCATGCTGATTGGTCTACTTCCTGTCTCGTTTCCCCGAGACAATTTCCATTTAATACTCTGCTGCTCCTCGGGTGACTGTCTGGTTTGGACCCAGTGCAGTAAACTTGACATACATATCCCATGAAAAGATGACAGAGAACTTTCGTCAGTGAGACTGAATGCTTGATGTTGTGGAAGGTCGCCGTTGCGACGACGTCGTGGCGGCTTTGAGTTTTTGCTGCTCCGTATACATATTCATGACAGCAACCTTGTCAGGCTTCAGTCCTTCTGATGAACGGGAGTCAAAACAGTTACATTAATGTCAGTATATACTTTGGTAGTAAGTCACATACAATCTAGTTAGAGATAGTCAAGAGAATAGTGCCAGAATAAAATAGATTTTCAACCTTGATAAAAACTGTGCTTTCATGGATACTGAATCTCAACTTCGTGCCAGGTTCATCAGTAATAACTTGAAGATATCGTTCTTATTTATCTTGGCCTTTCGGACTGCCAGGTTCATAATAACTTGAAGATACCGTTCTTGTTTTTCTTGGCCTTTCGGACTCTCTCATAACAAATATTACCCAATCTACCAAGACGCTTTATATCATGCCCACGATTATACAGTAATCTGTTAAATCAACTGAAAAAAATTGACAAAAACAAAAACGAAAACAAACACAAAAACAAAACAAAACAAAAATAAACAAGTGATCAACCAAACAGCTAGTTAAGTGCAAAATAATGCATCATATTAACGAAGAACGAACGAAAATCTGACAGACTTAATGACGAGCTGTCCGACTGGTGACTTTTGGATTGACTGGCTGACTGAGTTACTTTTGTCTGAAAATCCACACAGCAAATCGTGCCAAATTTTAGGATATTGTAATATCCATTTTATCATAGGATACTACAATACTTAGCATGGCTATGAAGAAACTATGACTAAGCCGTATAAATGATTAAGAAACTATGCTACGTGATTGAAATACAAAACTCGGCATTTGAGCTGTTACATTTGGTGTCATATACTGTTCCTTGTCAAACTGATGCAAACATGTATGTATCCTGAATTCTACTGTATCTGTATTTGTGTATGATTTTCTATTTATGTTTGTACCTTTTTGTGTACTATACCCCCCCCCCCCACCCCCCCACCCCCAATATTCCTTGTGACCCCGGTACACTTGGTAATAAAGACATTCTATTCTATTCTATTCTGAATCAACAAATGAAAATCTGATTAATAATTTCAATATGATTTTGTATTGAGCTTTTCTACAATGCTTTCATAGAACTGTAGCCGAGTACCGAGTGGTTCTAATAGGGGTACGGCACAAAAGACTTAACTAATTGATTGATTGAATGAAAGACAAGATCCCATGCACAGGCCAGGAACATATAGAGGCCAGTCACAAATGGGTTTTTCTATTTTTTATTTACAATATTAGATGAGAAGAAAACCTAAGAGAAGAGAATAGAAGAGAAGAGAAGATAAAAAGAGAAGAAGACAGTGCCTGAAATGACACAAACAAATGTCATAAGTACAATGTGTCGGCAGAAGTGAATAATAAAGCACATGTATACATATTACATGGAAAGACTATCACTCGGGTTTGGGATAAGCAACAACATAATGCATATGTGTGAAGACCAAACGCTGACATCAAATGACATTTCTAATACATTTAAATAGTGCGGTTAAAGTGATTGAAGCGATGCTGACTTGGTGAAAGTACACTGACAGTATAGACTAGGTAAAACTTATACTGTGTCAAAGTGACTCAAATGAATCAGTGGATTAGATATAATACTGGCAAACTGATAGACCAGATATTAAATGAAGAACCATCATGGCTTAACCATTAAGTGGTGAATGAACTTTACGCACTCACTAGAACATTCTGGAACAAACTATCTGTGTCGAGAGACGTCACTGACTGTGACGTTAAGAATCAAATGGAACACTGCTCCATGCAGATGACGACATGGCAATTATTTAGATCAGTCATAGCCGATCTGTGACTAACTTGTCAAAGCCATAACTGAACAAAGAATTAACTGAACAAAGCAATAACTGAACATACTCATATAAACACAAGTACTGTGTCAAATAATACAATTTACAAATCAACACATTCTACACACTAGTACTTACAGCGATACGTAGCGAGGTGTCAGCTGTTGTGGGGACACACACGACACACTGCCCGCGACACAGCAAGAGAGAGAGAGCAGGCTCTGGTCAGATGACTGACCAGGTATGAAATGACCACTCATCATTCACTGTGCCAATTTATGCAAGTTTAGCGGACCGCAAAGTGCGTCACGTGTGCTTGCAAGCAGATCGTCACTAATCACGGAGAATCCGATGACAATTGTGTTTGTTTAAAGGTGTTCAGTGATAGATTTCTAAATGATTCCTGAACCGATTTACGTCGGATAAGTTGCAAAAGAAAGAGCTCAACGCCTACTTTATAATGAGTGTAAAATGAAGTGTTGATTATTTAAGATGAATTTATAATCTTAATTTAAGTCACCTGAACAGGGTCAGTTTTAACGAGCTCGTCGCTGAAAATTACAAACTGCGTTAAATCTGTTTCACGTAGGCGAACATAAATGGAATAGGTTTAAAGATGGAATTAAGACGATTCTGCCAGTATATAATACTAGTAGTTTACTGATCTGACAAAAGAGCTATTAATTAAATACTGTGGAACAGAAACACAAGTTTCTTCTCAGCCAATGACGTATCGCGACGCGACACTGGTCGAGCAGTGAGCAGGTGGTCTGGCCAGGACAAAATGATGTAAGCAGAGTTACGTCACATATTCTGTGCGCGGGTTATGAGGGAAAACTGTCGTCTGCTGTGGCTTGTGCGTGAATAGTGTTGGAGCAAGCATAGTGCGCTTGGTCACAGAACATAGCAATGTTTACTCAATTTAGTTGAGTTCAGTTACTCATGAAAGCGTCACTGCGTTCGGACAAATCCATATACGCTACAACACATCTGCTGAGCAAATGTCTGACCAGCAGCGTAACCCAACGCGCTTAGACCTTGGGGGAAATGAAGTTATGTTTATAGACACAGCTGGTTTAATGTATTGGTATTTGTCTTTGAAAATATTCATTTTGTCATACCTCACTAACTTTCCACCACCTCTGCCATTCAGTGCATTCGAAGCCAAGGACTTATGCAGACTGAAGTGATGTTGGCCAGTTCTGCCTTTGGCAGACTCTCAAAGAGACTGTGGCAAGACCACGGCATCAAATTGCACACAAAGGTCGCCGGCCGTGTTCTGAGCTGTGGTTCTGAGTGCTCTTCTCTACTGTTGTGAGACTTGCACCACATACCGCCGACACATCCAGCACAGAGCTCGAATAGTTCCATCAACGATGTTTGCGCAAGATCCGCAATGATTAAATAACAAGACAGAATGTTCAACTTACAGGTCCTGACGACGGAAATGTGGCCTATCCAGCATTGAGTGTATACTCATCATAGTCAAAGATGCCAGCTCCGGTGTGCAAGACACATTGTCCGTATGGAGAACAGTAGAATTCCAAAGGTGCTGCTCTGTGGACAACTGGAGAAAGAACAACGTGACCAAGGAGGGCCTCTCAAGACTGAGATACAAAGACACCTTGAAGGCCAACCTCAGAAACTGCAACATCGATGCTGCTTCCTGGGACGATGTCACCCTTGTAAGAACACGACCGGCAGTGGAAGCAACGGTGTACCCAGGGCACAAAGACATTCGAGCGCAACAGAGCAGCCGCCTTCCAGGAAAAGAGGAATCGGAGGAAACCGGCAGGGCCCATCCTTGCAGGACTCCATTCCATGCAGTGTCTGTGGACGACATGTGGAGTGATGGCCTAGAGGTAACGCGTCCGCCTAGGAAGCAAGGGAATCTGAACGCGCTGGTTCTAATTACGGCTCAGCCACCGATATTTTTTCCCCCTGCACTAGACCTTGAGTGATCGTCTGGACGCTAGTAATTCGGATGAGACGATAAACTGAGGTCCCGTGTGCAGCATGCACTTAGCGCACCGTCGTAAAAGATCCCACGGCAACAAAAGGGTTGTTCCTGGCAAAATTCTGTAGAAAAATCCACTTCGATAGGAAAAACAAATGCCGGAAACTGCACGCAGGAAAAAATACAAAAAAAAGAAAAAAAGAAAAGAGGTGGCGCTATTGTATAGCCGCGACGCGCTCTCCCTGGGGAGAGCAGCCTGAATTTCACACAGAGAAATCTGTTGTGATAAACTGAAAGAAATACAAATACAAATACATTGTGCCTCAAGAATTGGTCTTCATTCCCACATGAGGACCCACATCAGTAGATGACCTGTCTACCTCAGCCGGCCGGACTCATCCGTCGGACACTACGACGGGAGAATCCAGAACCATTTCCGTCTATCACCAGCATCCCTCAGCTCTCTCCTTTGCTTTTCAGCCACTCAGTCTGATTCTCAGCATCCCTTCACAGACCCTTTGTTAAGAGACTGATCTGTCAGCGTCCAGTCTGACTGACGAGCAGATCGTCGTATAAAATATCGATATAAATCCAGTCTGTGCCGGCGTGCTTGTGGATAGTAAGCGGAAGGAGGAAAGAGGTGGAATCATGCCACGGTCTGCCGTGTAACTCCTGTGGTAATCTGTGTACAGGGCAACAATCCACAATACGGGGGTGCGCTCTATGAGACCGATGTCTGTGTACGACCGTGAAGCCCCCTAGTTCAGCCAGTGAGGGGACTGACCCGGTTCCCACACAGCAGTCAGTATATTAAAAACCGCAACAACAACAACAACAACAACACACACACACACACACACACACACACACACACCAAAACAAAACAAACAAAAACTGACAAACAAACCCATATCCTGTAGCTGAGCCTGAGGCTCGAAGCCAGGCCTCAGTCCTGGTCTTGAAAGGAGAAAAGTGTTTGTTCATTACTGATCGCTACTTTCGATGGAAATAAACCATTTACGCATACAAGTAGAATTCATCCGGAAAGTGTGTGTGTGTGTGTGTGTGTGTGTTTGTGTGTGTGTTTGCTTGGGTAAGTTTGGATGAAAAGACGCATCGCGCCAAAACGAACCTCACGGGAGACATCTCGAGAAAAAAACCGTGGCTGTGTCAAAACCGCATTTGAGGCTGATTTAAATTGATACTTTGTAGTATTTGAAATCTAAATGCATGTTACACTGGTTGTGTAACAATTTTAGTTTTATGGTTACAATTTATTTACAAATCTCGAAGAAACGATTCTGACATTTTCCGGTTTCCCAACATCCTTTATTTGTGTACTTCCTTTATTGCCGGAAACGGAGTCAGCATGGTGGGTCTTGAATTTTGTTCAAGTTTTCATAAAAGTTTTTGGTGTTTTGTAGGCTTTGTGAATAAATTGATTTTTTTAACGAATTCATAAGTATAAGACGCATTCATACATACTTTTCATGATTGGCTAGTACTGCTATTTTATTGCACATTATGAGAACCAAAGCGTTCACCCAGGCTAGATGAACTATCACGTGGCCATTCGAAACATGTGCACTAGTACTACAAGTAGCGTTTCTCTATTAGTAAAAAAAAATAAAATAAAATAAATGTCAGTCATATACTGTGAGTACAGTCATGTTCAGGCCATTCGAACTTGATTGAAGTGAGAATAACATTGTAATGATGTGTTGGCCAAGAGGTTACGCGTCCGCTTCGGAAGCGAGAGAATCTGAGCGCACTGGTTCGAATCACACTGGCAGTCGCGAGTATTTCCTCCCAGGCCCCCCAATCCCCCACCCCCCTCCACAGGACCTTGAGTGGTGGTTTGGACGCTAGTCATTTTGATGAGACGATAAGCCGAGGTCCCGTGTGCAGCGTGCATTTAGTGCACTTAAAAGAACCCATGGGAACAAAAAGGTTGTCCCTGGAAAATTCTGTAGAAAAATCCATTTCTATAGGAAAACAAAGTTGCAGGCAGAAAAAAAGGTTGGTGCTCTCAGTGTACCAACGTGCTCTCCCTGGAGAGAGCAGCCCGAATTTCACACATGACAGAAATCTGTTGTGACAAAAAGAGTAACACAAATACACTACTCAGACAAAAGTGACGGGCACAATAGCCGAGTGGTTTAAGCGTTGGACTTTCAGTCTGAGGGTCCTGGGTTCGAATCACGGTAACAAAGCCTGGTGGGTCAAGGGTGGAGATTTTTCCAATCTCCCAGGTCAACATATGTGCAGACCTGCTAGTGCCTGAACCCTCTTCGTGTGTATACACACACGGAAGATAAAATATGCACGTTAAAGATCCTGTAACTCATGTCAGTGTTCGGTGGGTTATGGAGGTACGAAAATACCCAGCATGCATAAAAAAAGCCCACAACAGAGTCATCGGCAATTCGATATTGGTCGTGTAACGGAAAATGTTAGTAATGGTCAAAGTTATGACCGCTGAACATTAATGGGAAGAAGAAGTACTCATCCCCCCAAAATTTATGCATTTGTCTGAAGTTAGAGTCCAATTATGACACCATGATTTTGGCTGTTTTTATCATTTCAGGCTATTTTATAAAGTAAAGAAGTGGGAGATTCACCTTCCATTGACATGTAGATATTCCTGGTTTATCATGCCACGAGAGCATTGCATTGGATTCAGTTATACATGATTAGAAGGATGGATAAACCATGGAAAACACACATGTAATTTCTCAATAGTGTGTTTTGCAAAATGCACTAAAATTGTCATTAAAAAAATCAAGCAAAGAAGTTAATGCTGAAGATTTTGCTGGAAGTTACCATCATTTTTATGCTTGATATATGTTCAGTGCTGTGGTAATAACGGCTCTTCTTTAATATTGTTCTGATGCTCATCTGCACCCCCCTTACTGATCACTTTTCAAATCATCCATCTCGGTGGTTTCTTACTCTTGAAATTTTTTTGGTTGTTTCATTCAGTTGTTGATTAAATGAGTTCTGAGGTACCTGCTGGCTGCTGCATAAATGAAACATGCTTTGCCAAGCTTCAGAATGCTAGAATATTTTATCTGAATAAGCAGTGCTGAAAATAGCAGAAATCAATATCCTCATCCCTCACTGTGGATGCACCATTGTGAAATACAGTGAAGGCACTATGTTGACATTGAAAGTGACTGAAAATGAAATGCCTAAATCTGTTCTGCCATGGTCGTACCTCAATGCTGGATACTGCAGTCATATGAAATCATAAATTAAGTGCCCAGATAAAGTGCCTGTCACAAGTTCACTTGCCAGCTCTTTAACCTAGGTAAAAGGGTTATTTAAAATTAAAATTTTAAAAATCTTTGAAAGTTCTTTCTCGATTTCATTTTCACTGAATTCACAGTTATTTTCCCCCACACCACTGTGTTGAGAAAATAATATGTTTACAGTGTTCAGACAGGATTCACTATTTTAGTGAGTCCACAGAGTACTTACAGGCTTTCAACTGGGCAAATTTCAGGCTTGTGAAGGTCTTATGCTTGCATCCCTGAATTTGTTAATGAGTGGCTTTTCCTTCTCTCAGACGCAGAAACGGAGAAATAACGGGCGGTCCAAGAAGGGGCGTGGACATGTGAAATTTGTGCGTTGCACTAACTGCGCACGCTGTGTGCCCAAGGACAAGGCCATCAAGAAGTTTGTCATCAGGAACATCGTCGAAGCTGCGGCTGTGAGAGACATCTCTGATGCCAGTGTCTATGAAGGTTAGTGCTATGTGCACACATCCCTCTTGGAATATTTCACACAATTCATTCTGCCAGGTGATGTTACTGAAATAATGATATACAATGCTTATTGTTCTTTTATCTAGCCTTTGCTGTAAGTTTTATTCCTGAGAATTCTGCCATTTTTACATTTGTTCTGATTGTTTTTGCTTACAAGCTGAAGCTTAGTCCACCATTGTCCATTAGCCGAGTTTGTTTTCTTTGGGATGGGGGAGGGGTCAGTGTCTTTACTTGAAGTGGTAGAATTGTGTGAATAACATCTGCCATATCATGAAAAAGAGAAATGGCAAAGGAAATATTTAAAAGGAATTATAATTTGTATCCATGAGAGTTAGGATATAGTTGTTGCTTTGGGGCTTTTTTTCTCAGGATTTTTTGTGTTGTTTTGGCTTCTTTTTTTTTCATCTGGGAGGGAGTGGGTAGATTGTCAACCATGAGTAAAATCTTGCTCATTGCAGTGAAAGTGGTGTCTTGGCAACAGTGTTGTGTAATGTTGTGCAGGGTTCCCAGATAGTTATTTTCTGTTCCCATTAGTTGCAACTTCTGTTTTGTATCAGAACAGCTTCTGTATGAATTGGGACTGTCACCTGTTGCTACCAAAGACTAAGGAGAGCCTGACCATATTATGCCTTTTTCTTCTTTTTTTAAACTGCTGTTCTCATGTTTTTTCAGGAACGCAATTGGTTTTGTTTTCACTTTTCTCAAGTATGTGTTGTTCCACTTCGAGAAGCTTGAGGAAAGTTATCAGTGATGACAGATGCCCGTCCAGTGGATGCAATAAGTAGTAAACGCACTGTGTATTGAGGAAGAAGGTGGCAGGATGGTTAAAACATTCAGCTGCCTATAAAGAGAGTCTGTAAGGGTGTGGGTTCGAATCCCGCTCTCGCCCTTTCTCCCAAGTATGACTGGAAAATCAAACTGAGTGTCTTGGATGAGACGATAAACCAAGGTCCCGTTTGCAGCACACACTTGGCGTACTGAAAAAGAACCAATGACAACAAGAGTGTTGTTCTCTGACGGGGTTTTTTGTTTTTGTTGTTGGGTTTTTTCTCAATAAAAATCCACTCAAGACAGGTACACAAATATTTAAGTGTGCACTCAAGGCCTGACAAGCTCGTTGGATTATACTGCTGTCAGGCATCTGCCTAGCAGATGTGGTTTAGAGTTTGGATTTGTCTGAATGCAGTGACTCCTTGAGAAACTGAAACTGTATTGACTGACAAGTGATCTGATGCCTTTCTTTATTGTCATTGCAGTATATGCTCTTCCCAAGCTGTATGCCAAACTGCTCTACTGTGTGAGCTGCGCCATCCACTCCAAGGTAGTTCGTAACCGATCACGTGAAGCCAGGAAAGACCGCACTCCACCCATCCGCTTCCGCCCAGTCAGGGTATGTGTGTTTGTGACTTTTTTTAAGTACATGTGAAATGAACCACAAAACTCTCCATTTCATCAGTGGTTTTATCAGTAGATTACTTTCCTTTGTGTTTTTTGTTGTTTTTTCCTCAGTATTTTACATTACATTATAGTTGATGTGGTATTTGTCAGACACATGCACACACTAGCACGTTACTAGCATGGCTGTTCAGTGTCGGCATCCACCAAAAGCTCTCCCCCCTTTTTCTTTTTCTTTTTTCTTTTTTTACACACTGAATTCTGTTCTCTTAGCTTTTTGGGATTTAGAAATTAGCATGTAAGCCTATTTTGTGTGTGTGTTCATTCAGGTGAGTTGTGTTTGGAATAATAGAACTAAATGCCTTCCTTTCTAGATTTGTACCAGTACAAAGGGGTCTCTGCTCGTTACTTCATATGGAAGAATTGAACTGGAGGGGGTTGGGGTTGGAGGTGTTAATGCGGCCTTCAGATCCCCACCTTATTACCTGTAGCTTTGATGTTGGATTAGTTTTAAAACCTGTCGTGACAAACACTTGTAAAATCTGTGATTGTCACTGACATTTTCCTTCAGAAATGTACAGGGTATTTCATGTATGTGTGTGCAGGAAGGACAAGGCCCACGTGCGGGTGGCCAGGGAGGACAAGGAGGTGCTGGACCGCGTTAACATCACAGTCATGTTGTTAGAAGTAATAAATTGGGGTTGATGTCATAATCTAGTTGTGCATCTTTGTGCATTGTGTGAGAGTGATTGGTTTGTGTTTTGTCATTGTTGAGTTAATAAGAATCCGAGCAAGTGGTGGAATGTGCCTCTCAGAACAATTTGAACAAAAGCGAAATGCGAAAGTACTGAGTAAGAAGTGTAAAAACTTCAGAAGAAAAGTGAAATAAATTCCAAGACTTGACCAAACGATAAAAAGAAAAACTGGAATATGGGAATCTCCTGCAGTCTGTTCTAGCAATGTTTTCCTTTGGTTTGAACTGGCTGGAGAAGAAAAAAGATGGTGAGGACTGCTGGGATAGTCTGTTGATTTGGGGGGTGGAGGAGGGGTCAGGTTGATAAGGTTCTGATGCTGTTTTCATTATTCATTTATCTAATAGTAATAGAATGGTGAAACCGATCACTGCAAAAGGTTTGGGGTCTTAGAAGTACATTAAGCACAAACCTACAACTACAAAAATAAAAGAATTGAAAAATACACTTCCTAAACAAAATGTTAAACTGAAATAAGATAATATTCTTTATTTAATAATTAACGGGCGTGATATCTGAATGGTTAAAGCGTTGGACTTTCAATCTGAGGGTCTCGAGTTCGAGTCTCAGTAACCGCGCCTGTTGGGTAAAGGGTGAAAATTTTTCCCATCTCCCAGGTCAACATGTGCAGACCTGCTAGTGCCTGAACCCACTTCACGTGTATACGCACACAGAAGATCAAATACACATGTTAAAAGGTCTTGTTATTCATGTCGCGTTCAGTGGATATGGAAACGAGAACGTACATACCCAGCATGCACACCCCGGAAAACTGTATGGCTGCCTACATGGCGGAGTAAATAAAGAAGTCATACACGTAAAATGTTACATGTCTGAATGTGAATGACTGAAACCCGACTGAATGATACAGGAAATGAATGATGAGCTCCCAGCAGTAGCCATCAGTCGGCTCTTCCCAGGTAGGCAGGCTTTTGTGCAAATGACCCTGTGTTTGTAAAGCGCTTAGAGCTTGGTCTCCTACTGAGGATAGGTGCTGTATAATCAATTGAAAAAATTTGGAATATGAGTGAGGCAGAGAGATACCAACCCTTTGTTACAAATAACAGTGTATGTTGAAAAATATATCCTGGAATAAGGAAAAATTTATGCTTATGTTATTTCAGTCATGTATTCCAAACTCTTGAAAAGAATAGTTCTCATATTTTCCTTATTGAAAAGTTATTTTAACACTATGATTGCTCAGGGGGGTGCCGTGGCAAGATGATTTGGCATTAGATTTTTGATCAGTGTTTGAGGTCCCTGTTTTAGCATGGTGTTGTGTCCTTTGGAAAGGCACTAAAGTGATTTTCCTCACTCAACCCAGTTGTGAATGGGTACCTGACTTGGTTTGGGAAGGTTAAAAGGGCGGAAGGGGAGAATTGGGCCCCATGTTCTTTGACTGGCCCTTTGACACTGGATTAGTGGGTATGAATGCACTGGCTCTGTGGCTGTAATGCCATGGTTTCCAGTAATGTGACCCATTTGAAGATCACATAGACCAGCCAGTGTTACACTGGTTGTGAGATGTCCATACTTTACACAAGTGAAAGATGTCTGTGTGAAGTGACAAGGAAAATTTGCAACTATCTTGAGCTTGACTGCCAGCTGCGGATTGTTTAATTATGTATAGAACTACAATCAGTTCACTGCTGGCTCCTGTAACATCACAGGATTTTTCCACACACTGTCATGGCACTAAACTGAATTCAGATACACAATTCCACTCAACACTGGACATTTTATACACAAAGATAACAATCATGGCGGAACAAGTAGGTGATCCAGATTTTCAAAGGTGCCATTGTTCTCTGAGCAAAGCTATGATAAAAGTGAAAAAAACTAAAGAAATATTCCTGTAAGGTTTCAGTATTTCTGCATCTCATCCCTTTAATCACTGACTACAACTGCTTTTGTTTGGTATGCTTCCATGTTTTTGACTCACTTGTGTAAACAAAGTGAGTAGGTTTTAACCCGGTGTTCAATTTGTGTGTGTGTCCGTGGTAAACTTTAACATTGGCATTTTCTCTGCAAATACTTTGTCAGTTGACACCAAATGTGGCATAAAACTAGGAAAAATTCAGTTCTTTCCAGTCATCTTGTTTAAAACAATATTGCACCTCTGGGATGGGCACAAAAAAATAAAAAATGAAGCCTAATTATATGCAAACTGCATTTACTGTTATATTTTTTTGTATTCTCTAAACTTGGCACTTTGATCTGATATTCTGACCCAACAAGAGCAGTCATTATTATCATTTTTTGTTCAAACAGGAACTTCTTTTGCTAAGCATGGAAGTTTTATTAATTTTGCAAACGTTTTGGTGCAGATAGTAAAGAAGGGAAATTACTCTGTAATTAATGCTAGGGGACTTGATTCACTTTAAACTGATCTTTCTCATCTCAAACATTACATTTTGAAATTATACACAATACATAAAAAGCTTGGATTTTTTTTTTCAGCGTATCACAAGTGTCTTGAAGGCCTTGCCTCTCTTGTTATTCTTTTATGTCTTTTTTTTTGGGGGGGTGGATAGGTTTTTCTTTATCGCTGCCTGTTGCTTTTGACTACACATGGAAGCTCATGTGGGTCATCCACGAACCATACCTTAAAGAGACAAAAACCTGTTTATTCCTCCAAAGCTTGTGTGGGTCGTGCACGACCCATACTTTGTAAAGAGACAAAACCTGTATATTCCTCCAAAGTTTATAACAAAATATAGAAAAGGAAAACATATAACAACTGATTACACAAACATGCGCTCGCACA
The DNA here is from genome assembly GCF_041734735.1 of Babylonia areolata. Lineage (NCBI taxonomy): Eukaryota > Metazoa > Mollusca > Gastropoda > Neogastropoda > Buccinidae > Babylonia > Babylonia areolata. The sequence continues at coordinate 66,459,017 of NC_134876.1, forward strand.
CGCACACACACTCAGAAGAAACACATGCTCACGCATTCACACATGCTCGCATGCACAAACGCATAACACCACATGCACATACATACAAACCCTACTTATGCACACAGAGATAGATGGAGACAGAGATCGAGACCAGAGAGATGACTCGTAGCATCCTATATACGTACAAAGATATTCAGTCACACAGGTACATCCGAGAGAGACATTGAGACGAGAGAGAGAGATGACACAGCATTCTATACACGTACAAAGATATTCAGTCACACAGGTACATGCTGTTAGAGAAAGGGATGGAAGGGGGTTATAGCTGAAGACAGGCGAAAAGGACGGGGCAGGAAGGGGTAGTGGGGAAGTGAAGCTATTGAAAGTAAAACTTTATTTTCCTTCACAAATTGCAAATTAAACCTGAAATCACTATTTAAAAGGTATGGGTCATGCATGACCCAGAGCTTTTGAGGGGTGACCATGTTTTCCCTCTAAAAAGCATGGGTCATACACGACCCACACAAGCATCTGTGTAGTTAAAACGCCACCTTTATTAATTACCCATTAATTTTTTCCATTTTTTGGCAAAAGTTGGCCTTTCAGGTGTAGGAAGCGTTTCTGAAATTTTGTAGAAAAATATTAAGAATTGGCTGAGATTTGCGTTTTTGTACCCTTCTGGGTCGTGTATGACCCACAATAGCCAGTGAAGGTTAACTTTTTGTTGCTCTGTGCTATTTCATCATAACATAAAACCAAATGTAAAGTAATTTGCCAACAGAATACGGATCTGTGAGACAGAGCACAGGAAAAGGAATTGCTAGCACTTGAGCAACAGTCTAAATGTTATTGTTGAAGATTTTGATTTTGATTTTAGTTGTTTTTTAAGAAATGTAAGGCTCACTGGTTCCTGCCTCCCATCTGTGGCTTCGAACATCTGGGATTTTCACGCCATACAAAAACACAGTAAATTATGTGCAAGTTCACAAGCACAGATACACAACAGAATTTTTCCACCTTAAGATCATTTGCTTTCCGTTAAGACTATCCAGAGAGATGGCAAACTCCATTATCTGTGTGTGCAAAATACTAAATAGCATTACTGATTTGTGTAAAAATTAATTTGTATTAAAACAAAAACAATAAATGTCTGCATGAAGTAATGCTTCACTTTGGAAGCAGACCAGCTTTCCTGACTGTGTATAAAAGTGGTAACTATTATAATAATAGGCATCGCAGCAGAGGCTTAAATCTCCAAACTATTTAATGTAACCACACAGTGTTTCACTTCCTCAGCCATTCTGTTGTAATACACAAATACACCACACAACACCACACCTGACTGCACGCTGCAGACCAGAACTTGAACATATCAAGCCAATAAGTTCAGGTGTGTCTTTATTCATTCACTTTGTTTTCAAACATTTTGCATAAATTACTTTTCAGTTTAAATAAATTACCATGGTTTAAAACATGTCTGTTTCTGAACTCAGCAAAAGCAGCATCCATTGAAACAAAATTTCATTCATACCAATGTTATACAGAAAACCTTTTAACTTGCACTCTTAGCTAACACAGTATCATAAACATACAAGTACATACTTCCATCATTCACTTGAAGCATTCACAGGATGAGAACATGACTGAATCTAATGACAGATAAACTGATTATGACTGAACAAAATGATGACAAAATATGACTGATTTTCAGCAGTAATGCACTTCCATCAAGTTATGAATAAAACTGACAGCAGCCAGATACTAAAATGATGACCCTGAAAGTGCACAAAAAAGCCAGCAGTTACCGAGTTACTATTCAAAAGACACAGAAAAAATTTAACGCACACACACAATCCTTGATGCAACAGCATTCACTGAACGATGCCTGGTAAGATGAACTGTTTCTAACCTGGTATCAGTCACTCATATTGACAAGAGCAACACTTTATCAACATAGATTAATCCAGAACTTTTAAGCAACACAGTTGTGCTGTGCCATCAAAAATAAATTTGCTAATTCCATGTTTTTATGATTCTTCTGGATTTCCTGGAGTTGTGTGCTGGTCACTTAGGCAAACCATCTGCAAGGATAGCGGACACTAGGACTTTGTCTTTCAAAGTCTGCTCCAGCTCCTTCTCATCTTGACGCAGAGTTAACTGTAACACACCACCAAACACTGGGTCAAGACAGGTCGCAGCAAACATTTACAACTAGACTTCTTTGAAATGATTAACTCTTTGATCAAATCTTTCAGTTTCTACTCGGGCTTCAAATAAATAACCTGTCAACCAAACATCAGGGAAAAAAAAAGAAGAAAAAAAAAGAGAGCAACAAATACACTGAAAACATTCTACAACGAGGAACAAGAAACAAACTAAACTTTAAAAAAAACAACAAAAAAAACCTGAATCAAAAAAATCATCTAACCCAAACTATGCTTTATGAGAAGTCTCACACAGCAACTTTGGTTGTGCAAATACAAGCATTAACCTAGACAAATGAAATGTCTGTTTGGTGTTAAAATTCTCGGATTTTATGTATCTAAATAAACAGGATGTTGCTAAAAACCTTCATGAAATATAGAAACATGAAATATAAGCAGTCTGGGTATAAAGACGACCTTTCACTGGACAGGTTAGAATGAACAAATAACAAATTTTCATGAGACTGACTGAAAAACAGTTTCTACAGGACATATCAAAGACATGTGCTTACACTGGACAAATCTCCCAGAAAGATAAAGGTAAAACCTTACTGTCATAAATTCACAAAAAATATTTTAGGCTCAAAAACACAACATAGAACATACAAAGTGCAATCACTTTTTTTTTTTTTTTTAAATCATTCATTTAATACATTCCACAATAACTTTACCATTCATTTAAATATGCATCAAAATAATCAAATTATTGTCGACTAGAAATTACAAATGGAGAAAGTTGATAAAAACTTTAGGTTGCACAATTCACTTGAAAAGGTGTCCAACATTTCAGACCATAGGTCTGTCTTTAGGGAATGTGTTAACAGACACACCTATGGTCTGAAACAATGAACATCTCTAAAGTGAGTCTTGTTTCACAACCTACAGATTTTATACTTTCTTCTTTTGTAATTTTTATGGACTAAGCAGTCATCTTTCATGTTATTGTTGTAATATTTACATAAGAAAACCACAAGCAACTTAAGACTAAAATGTAAGAAAGTGAACAATCACTTCCGACAACATGTAAACTTGTCCACTGGCATACAGCTCACATGTGAAAGTTGACAAGAAAGCCCACCTTCATGAGCCTTGTCTCCTTGGCCTTCTTGATGCCCACCACTCCCCTGGCCTCCAGCAGCACACAGACAGAGTGGAATTCTGACTGATCCACTGGTGTCATCTGCTGCCGCCGACACACCTTGCAGTACATTTCATGCAACTGCAAAACAAATACATAAAGTTGTTAGAAACCACAGAATTCACTGCAGGCACACACATTTATCTACTGGTCCACATGTAACTGCAAAACATATTGATACAAAATGTTTAGATATCATGGAATTAAACTGTTGTGTGCACACATTTTATCTGCCGGTCCACATGCAACTTCAAAACAAATACATAAAAAGTGGTTAGAAATCACAGAATTCACTGCACACACACACATATATGCTGGTCCACATACAATTGCAAAACAAATGTATATCAAACAGTTAGAAAAGACAGAATTAATCTGTTACGTGCACACACACACACACACAATTTGATCTGCTGATATAAACAAAACTACAAAACTAAAAGAAAAATGATTTGTTATCATGAACTAACCCATCATGTACACACACATTTTATCTGCTGATCCTCAAGACAATGGATTTTAAAATTCAGGAACCACATTAGGAAGGTAGTTATGGTAAGGTCAATGAAAATTTTGTTCCTTTCTCCCCCTTGATAAAAAAAAAATTAACAATAATGGTATCCAATTCCAAAACTGCAGCTACCACAGTGACTATAAAAGATTTACCAATTTTCGCCCAGGTAACCACTGAACACTCACACTGTAACTAAAAAAAAATGTTTTTTTAATTGCTTACTTTTGTTATGTCTATAGAGTACAGAAAGAAACAATTTCTCACCTTGCCCAGAGGCACCTCCTTGAACTTTCCAGTCTTGACAACAAGCAGCAAGGTGCACACCATTAACTTCTGCTGCAGGGGCACCCCCTCGCTCTGCTGGGCCTGCACACTGGACCCATACACCTCCCCCATCACCTTGCTGATGTGCATCACGCCAATCTTCTTCACCGCTGGCCCATTCTGCTGCTTGGACGGGCTGTTACAGTCTGTACACACAAGTACATCCTGATAAGTTTTCACCTTCCATTTTAACCAACTGTGCAAGGACAATCTTGCATTAAATATAGTTAGACAAAAAAATAAACAAGAATGACTTAATGCCTTTTCAAACTGGTTTATTCTTTGTGTTTGTGAGAGCACACTTGTGAATGTAAAAAAAATAAAATAAAATAAATAGCCGAAAATAATCCATTCATGAAAAGGGTGAATAGAAGTAGGAGAGAGCAAAAACAGACGACTTAAGACAGACTGACAGTACCTTGGATGTAACAACAGAAAACCAGATTCTACCAACATTCTATGAGCCTCCCCATTTCTCACCTGACACTTTTAGGACGGTCTGGCTGCGTGACTCTGACTCAGCCAGTTCCACAGCACGGCGGCACACATCCAGTGCTTTCCTCATGTCCCCAGCCACAGCAGCCACTTTGCGGGCACAGAACTGAATGGCACTGTTCTCCACGATGGTGTCCCCTGTCTGAAGTACAACAGTCATGACTACAATACTCTTCACATTGTTTTCATGATAAAACTCAAGACTAAATGGATAAACTGGTGAATAAACAGGCAAATGAGCCTTTCCTTCCTTCACAAGATAATGACACACAATTTCAAACAATCAGACTGTCTACATAAAATAAAAGAGAAAAAAAAAAATCTAATATTGATAATCATCTGTCAGTTTAGCAATGGTACTAAATAAAATGTGTACTTATATCTGTGAAGAGTAACGAACGTAAAAGGTACCTAGTTACAGTAGTACATTTGCACAATAAAGTTCAACAAGCCCCCTCCATATCCTCCCCCATACTGTGAATGTATTGACCTCCATGCAAATTAGCAAATGCATTAGCTTTCTATACACCAGAAAACAGCTGTTCTACAAGTATCCCACTAAAAGCCCTCCTCCTCCCACTGATACTGTAAAACAGACAGGAAAGAGAGGGAAGTACCTGCACCAGCCTGTCCTGGATGATGGCGGTTATCTGGTTACGGGTGTATGGGGCGAAATGAAGCAGTTTGGGCCGACAGCGAGGCTTGGCCTGTAGACGTGGTAGGATTCTGTCCGTCAGGTCCAGAGCATTGGCCACACCTGTTGGGATTCAATACTGTCTTAACATCACAGCAAAAGTCTATAAAAGCAAAATAATAAAATGTATTGTGTTATTCTGTCAGACATACTTCTGAACGTATTTGATTTTAATTTATGAAAGAAACTGAAATTGTCACAATGTCAGGAAAACATAACATAATCCATTCCACAGTTATATTCTAAAGTCTATTATTCTTCATGACAACAACAATACTTGAGCCAGTAATGCTTAGTTCCCCACAATGCAGTTGACCTCTGGTTATTTGGGTTACTCCTTCAGGATTAAATTCATGCATCAACTTAGAAATTTTAGCTCAATACTCCAATAACAATAAAAAGATGAAATGTTACAGTGGCTTTTCAGAACAGAACAACAAACACATGCAAAGTCCATATAACAATTCTATACTTCTACTGGTGTGACTGTACAAATCATTCCTGGAACAAAAGTCAGAGAAAATATCACCAACAAACAACCTTTTCTTTCTATAAAAAGATAGATCAGAGGGTGTCCTCTTCAAGGAAATATGCCTTCAGATGTCAGAATATCATTTGGGACACACAGAAAGGAGGCATATTTCCAAAGCCTTGCAATCAGTATCACCATCACTTACCAGTGAGGATGAGCTTTGAATGGAGGAGAGACGGCCACTCAAAAATTGTGTACAGGACTTCTTGGTTCTTGCTGTCAAGCTGATCAATTTCATCCAAAACCAAGATCCTGCAAACACACAACAATTTCTAACACATCAACTGGCTCTAAATTGAAAATATCTTGAACATTCAAGAACATGAATACAGCATATATACTACAAATGGAGGAAAGGATGTAAAGCAGTCTTTTCAGCAGCCATTAAAATTAAGAAGTTCTATTCAATATTTCCAAAAAAATTTTTTTTTAGTTTCTTTAATTACTGCTCACCTTTGAGTAATAAGATTATTACACAGATTTGCAGTGCATTATCTAAACTAAGCACTTTCCAGGTGTGATGGATTTCTCCCAACACTAAATACATGAGATCCAGAATGGAAAAAGTCAAAAGTCGCAACAAAGAATGCTACTTTGCAATCAGACTTGTATGCCCTGCCTTACCACACTGTTCTAACATATTCACAAAGCATGCTCAGCAGCAGCAGCCACATGGTAAATGATGTCCCCCCCCCCTCCCCCCAGCGCCCTTTATGGGTTTCCTCAAAACAAAAGAGCCACAGGCATTGCAACAAGGCAGTGAACACAGAACAGATGCCTTGAAACACTCAACATCAGACTCATTCATACATGCTGTGTTTGCTGGAAGTGATGAGATGTTCCATGTCTTTGACGGTTGTTCTGCCACTGGCTGGTTTTCCTGACAGTTCTGTGTATAGTCTCCGGAAGACAGAGGTTACGTCTTTCACCATCATGCAGTTCAGGTAGGCAATACTGCATTTGTACTGGACCTGTCACAGACAATAACGTAGTTTCAAGAGTGTAGTGGCTGCCGGAAAAAGAGTGCACTAGTCAGGGGGGCAAAGGGGAGGTTACCTACTTCCAGGAGGTTACTGGCCGTAGCTACTTTCGTTTTCTCCGCATAGGCAGATAGTAGTTTGCACACGACAGGAATGTCAGACCCCTGCCGGAGTCTGCACTAGTGGGCCATGGTGAAGTATGAGTAATTAAATTACTGGTTCAGTTTCAAGAGTGTAGATCAGCATTCAAATTCTTTCTGTATTTTTCTCCCCATGGAAACAGAATGTTTCTTTTTACAGATTTCGTAATTTAAAGGCAGTATGTATAATGTTTAACCACAGCAGAAACAATAAACGTTTGGAACAAGAAATGACAGTCAGGAATATATATCAATGAACCCGACGTTTTCAAGCAATACAACACTGGCAATAAGAGAAACAGGATCAGCACCTCACCTTGAAGTCATCAATGATGTGCAGCAGGGCCGCAGTTTTGCCAGTGCCTGGGGCACCAGATATGTAGAGACTTCCAGCTGAACCGTTGTCCAGGTGTGTCTTGAGGAAAGTGGTGATCTCCCCAACCTCTGCCTCCCTTCCCACCAGGCGATCTGGCTTGGCTGTGTGCAGGGACTGCTTGGCACGCTGGTATCCACTGTCTGAACAGGTACACACAGCAGGTATTTACATTGATACCTTTTATCATTTTATGTCTGTTATTAATGTTTGCACTATTATAAGAACAAAATAATGGCACCTGCCATGGAATAACTCATGTTCTCTACCAATCCACTGATTGTAGTGTCATACTGAATTATGAACACCACCAAAATAGCAGATACCTTATTTTTCTTTCTTTTTTTTTCATATTCACCAATGCATAGGAAATGGGCTGTTCATGCTCTTTAAAATTGAAAACCAGACTTGTCAAGCCTCTCAGCAGGAAGTCATCTTTCCTTTCATGCTTTCATTTAAATTTCTTTGTTATTTAAACCATTGTTACTGTTCGACAAAATAAATACTATTAAAAACAGATCAGTGTCAATATTCAATTCCACCAAAGTGCAGAATTAATAAAAACATTAATCTCTAAAGCTGAAAAACAAAGTCAGTTATCACAATAGCATCTACCAGAAAATGTAACAAAAATATTAGCCAACTCACTGTCTTGTCTGGCCACTGTGAGTTTGGGCAGCATCTTGGGCGACTTCAGAGTGAAGTTTTCTTCGTTTCCTTGAGTCCACATCTTTTTTGGGCTTGGCAGTTTATGGGGACTGGTCAATAGTTTTTTGGGGCTTGTCAATGTCTTTCTTGGACTCAGTATTTCTCTCTGAGACAGTTGCTTCTGAGATGTTGATGTGCCACAAGGGCTTTCCATTCCACAAGATGACACTTTCTCAGGTGTACATGCCCCGTTTTTGTGCGGACTTAGTACTCGTTCACAGGCGCATCGTTTTTGTGGTGTTGACGGCTGTGTTCTGATGGGGCTCAGCTCTTCTTTGCGAGTCCTTATATGTTGACAGGTCATGTCTGACCTCTGCGGACTGTCTGTCCGTAAAGCTTTGTTGTTCTGTGACAAGTGGCATAGCTGGGCAACCTTGGTTGGAGTGCTGAGAAGTACCTTGCTGACATGCTCTGCAATGTGCATAATATCATCATCTACACAAACTGCAGCCGAGATAAATTTTGTTTGAATTTAAATAAATTTTCAATGAAAGGAAAATCAAGGGAATGCTATCATATATTTTAGGGATGCAAGTCAGACTCTTGCTGTATGAAAACTGTACTGCTTGAACTGACAACACAGTTTACAGAGTTTATCAATGTTATCATAATCAAACAGCAAAATCTTGAGTCTTGAGACAATACTCATCAAACTTTATGGTGACAAAGAAAATAGAACAGAATATTATACTGATTAGCAGGCATGTCGAGTAGGTTACACTTAAGAATGAATTCTCTCTTCCTTTCTGGTATACCCAGATGTCAGACAGCACAAGCATGAACAGTTTACAAAAAAATAACATAAAGAGAAAAAGAATTAAGAAAATGCTAATTTGATAAACAACTTATCAAAATGGAGGTAAACCCTAGTAAAATGTCTCACAGATGACAAAGAACACATAAAAAACAAAACAAAAACAACCAAAAAACAATGAATAGTCAATTGACCTTGAAGCTGACTGCTGATGGAAACTAAATACACCACAAGCAGACACAATGAAAGAAAGTCAAAGTTAGCATGCTTACCTTTTGAATCTGATGGGTGAGGAATAGATGCTGTAACAGAGGGTGACAGAGGAGGAGAGGGAGGAGGCAGCAAAGCTTGTGTCTTCAGTTCAGAAGGACCCCTCATATGACGCTTCGGTGACCGTAGCAGACAGGGTTCTCTGGATGCTGCTTTGTTGACTTTGTCACAATCTGTTTCAACACACAACTATATTACTTTTTTCAGCATTGGTAAATATTTAGAATATGGCTACATCAGAGCCAAAGAACAGACAAAATAGGAAAGACAGAAAAAGTGGAAAAGAGAAGGGAACAAAGACCAAAGAAAAAATGAATGTGCAAAAATAATCAATAATGTCGACAATGCGCATTGTGTACTGTCAAGTATGTTATATACCCTTTCATGTGGTATACGACGAGTTGTCCTGGGGACGATGTGGCGATAGTCCTTGACCGGCAGAAGAAAAAATCACCGTGTGTCGTTTCAGGGGGTGAGGGGGCGTGGGGGGGCGGTGGGTGTTACCTGCCTCCTGTCCGGGCGTCGACTTTTTTTTTTCTTCTTTTTTTCCCATTAATTAATGTTGATCCTATTGTATGTCTTTTGACGTATATGTATTATAATATTTAAGATGATTTTCTTTGATTATCCCACACACAGGTTCAACAAAAGCTTTGAAACAGTTTTATGTTTATAAATAGCCGGCCTACAGTTTGTTTCGTAGTTTGGAATTGGATGTCACTGTAATGTTATTATTGTTATTGTCATCATCATCATCATCATTATTATTATTATTATCATCATCATCTTCAGCAGTGGTAGTAGTAGTGAACGGTCTTTGCACTTTAGTTTTTTGTTTTCAATTTCTTGTATTTTCCATATAGAATTTAATTTCTGTTAATTCTTGATGTTGTATTTTCTTTGAGTCTTGGCTAACTTTCGATGTGTAGGATTGAGACTTTTATTTTTGTGTCTGTGTGTAATATAGAGAGAGGGGGAGAGAGGGAGGGGGGGAGGGAGAGAGAGAGATAGTTTTTTTTTGTTTTTTTTTTTGTTGTTTTTTTTTGTTTTTTTTTTTTTTTAAAGAGAGATGGATGACAATTTTAAGTCCCCAGTAACCTGACTCAACATCAGTTAAGCAAGTGCAAAATTTGGATGCGGCTGTCAGTTTTTCCTGACATCAGTCTCCAACAGTGAAACTCAATAACAAATGATAAAATGATGTTAACTTATTTTTTCCACATGCCTTGATTCGGTAAATGAAAAGTTGTATGCTTTTTCTTGTATGGGTGATTCATTCCATAATTGCTATTGATTACAATGATATAGTTATGGAATGCTGGGTATTGGTCTTGGTTATGACTTCCATATGTTATTGTTAATGTTGACTGTATTCAGATTAAAAAAAATCTTCTTTTTTTTTTCTTTTTTTTTCCCATCTATTCTGAATTGTCATATTAAATTTATGTACAAAATAAAACGGTGGTCGACCCAAGAAAGTCCGGGAAAACACGAGAAAAAAAAAAAAAAAAAAAAAAAAAAAAAAAAAAAAAAAAACTTGCTTCACTTCAATAACTTTATGGTCACAAAACAACCACAAAACAGCAAAATTTAAATGAAGCACATGAAAATTCATTTTTAAATTACCTGTAGTTTTTGCTGGAATTAATGTCCCCTTGGCACGTGGAGTAAGTGAACATGTTGATCCTTGGGTGTGCGGTACTTTGCTTGGTGACATCACATTGTGGGGTTGAACAAATGGTTTGGATGTATTCTGACCATCATCGTCTTCACTATCTGTTTTCGACAACAAAACTAAAGCATTCAAAATCATTATCTTTGTTTCAAGTCAATTCAAAGATATTGCCTTATTTACAATTATCATTTCAAAATACTGAATAAAATGCTTAGTAGTAAGTAATACAAAATTAACTACATGGCTTATCATTTCAAGTATCTATATCATTTTAACCAGGATAAGGAAGTTAAATTACCTCCAAATTTCCAATTCCTTCTCTGTGTGTGTGTTTGTGCGTGTATGTGTGTGTGTGTGTGTGATTTTTTTTTTTCAAATATCAAGCCTCTTCACCCAACTTTCCAAATACTGAATATTGGGTGAAAAGGTTTAAGGTCCCATCAGCTTTTACCACCATTGAGATAGTGAATTCATATCCACTGTGTCCAAGGCTCAGCATAAGAAAGTGGGGCCCAATCCTCTCCTTCCGCCATTCTAACCTTCCCACCAAAGTCAGGATTTCATTCACACCTGGGTGGAGTGAAGAAAATCAGACTCAGAGTAAAGTGCCTTTCACAAGGACACAACCAGGCTGAAACATGTGGTCAAACCCTGACCGCTGAGTCTGAATTCAACGCCTTATCCATTCTGCAACACCAACTCCTAAAATACAACTACTAATATTGGATTGCCATGTTATAAAGCTGAAAACATTGCAGCTGTGTTTGCTTGTGATGTATCATCCAATTCTGTGCCACATGCAATGCAGTGCTACTTTGATTTGATTTTTTTTTTTTTTCAGAGGTATGGAGGTAAATTGCTTGTTTTAATGTTACAAATAACTCATAGTTAAGCACGTAAATGCACAGAATGACAGTCTTCTTCACCAATCTTTCAGTTTTTTAGCCTTACACTTGTAAGATAAAATTCATACCATGTCTTTCATCCAGTCCCATCTCCATTTCATTTGTTCAAAGAAATTCTAAAATGTAGAAATGACTGTATGGTAAGGCAGCTCCTTCATACTGAACTAGAAATATGCTGTAAGTGTAATACATTTCTGAAAAGTTCAGAATTTAACCTAGAGTGTGTTATATGGCTCAAGCTGTGCATACACATTTCACAGATTTATAATAGCAGTCTTGGTGGAATGCTTCAGTAACGAAGCTATAATTAATAATGGCAACTGACAAAAAAATATATGAAAGGTTTTTTTGGTCATATCTAATGATTTACAAATACAATACTAGAAATATTTTTCAAGATTTGTTTGGACTGAAATCAGTTAAAAAGTCTACAAATGACACATCTTTCTGATGAAAGAAAAAAATTACTGCTTAACATAGCCATAACAATTTAAACAAAGGTGCAGGTGTGAATGTGTGTGGCGTGTGTTTTCATATAATTTATGTGTGCTTTGTTTTATTTGTTCTGTCACTTCTTGACTTTGGTCACTAAACGTCAGCATGCCAATAAATCAGCTACACTGAAACAATATAAATTAATTAAAGAAGAGAAGATGAAATGGAAATTTTTTTAAAATTCTGAAAAGGGAAATAATTCAAGTTTGCTAATGCAGGCTCACCTGACTCTTCTGAACAAATCTCTGGGGATGGACAACGTGATGCAGGCTTCTGAACAAAGCTTCCAGATTTACAAGGAGATTTGGGAGGAGTGGGAGGTGTTGCCAGACTAGCAGCTTTTCTTTTGCTTGGGCTTTTACAGGATGATGTGGTATCCAAATCTAGCTGCTTCTGCCTGGCTCTTGCACCCCTAACAGGTGTGCTTTCTCTTTGGCTTGGTGAACCTGCCCAAAGGTTCAGATTTCTCCTGGCACTGACAGTTCTTTGCGGGGTACAGTCTCTCTTGCAAGGCGATGCTTCACCTCCTCCCTGTTTTCGCCTGCTGCTAGGAGTCTTTAGTGGTTTGCAATCCATCTTGCATGGTGTGTATGAATCACAGTCCCCTTGCTTTCTTCTGGCATTTCTGGAACGTTGTGGAGTACTCCCTGTCCCAGAATCTGTATTGAGATTAAGAAATAAACGGAACAATAATAATGTTCAACAACCGATTTTAAATGTAAATAATCTATATCACCAAAGGGACAATAACTTTACAGCATGTTCATTCTCACTCATAAATTTTATTTTGCATTATTTTTGTTCATGTTAGTGATACTTGATCAGATATCAAATAAGATAAATTACATCTCATATCTGATACATCCTTTCAAGAATCACAGGGCTGAATTAACTGGCAGAAATCTGAATGATGATTTTGCTTATGCTCCAAAAGTACCAAAATAGGGGAGCAGGAAAGGGGAATGTGTTGCTGACAATTATACTTTTTATAGTATAAAAACTTTTTGTGGATTTCAAAACATGGACTGCTCACTTGGTACATCCATTAAAATTTTAAAACCAATTAAAGAAAAAAAAGTCAGCCACATACAATTTGGCCTAGCAGGGCAAGCCAACAGACCTAATTAAAGTTTGCATCTTTCTGACATGGTACATATGACGCAAAAGAAAGATGATGAATGAATAGGGCATGGGACAAAATTTTTAAAATCTTCACTATCACACAAAACACATACAAAATACCCTTGCTTACCTCTCTCACTCCGTTTATGCTGAGTTGAGGTCTGCTGTTCATTTGCTTCTTGCAAAATTCGACTGGGTTTGCTCTGTCGACTACTTTTACGCACTGGAAAATTTAACTGCTGCTGTGCTTTGCTCGCCATGATCACAATCTGCAAAAGAATACATGGAAATTCATTTAATACTATCGGATATAGTGATATACTAAAAAAACATGAGTCATACATGATAACTGATATACACACACATGAGCATTCAACAGTAAAAAGGATCAAGATCTTCTACTTCCATGTTCCCAATGTAAAATAATAAGTAAATGAATAAAATGAATTACATCAAACTACAAAACAGAGCAATAATCAGTATTTTCTTCACCAATACTAAAACTACAAAAGTATTACTACTACTATACAGTATAGAGATAGTGGAGTAGAATCTACAGGGTGAGCTCAAATTACTCACAGCTAGACTAACAGCAAATGGCACAATTTGCAGAACCATCCACATCAGATCACAAAATCTTCCCTAACATTTACTAAAACAGTTTTACAAAGTAAGAAAGAAAGAAAAGAAAAAAAAGCTGCTTTGATGTCAAGGAATCCGAAATCAAAGGAAATGCTCCTAGCCTAGGCTATGCTGAATAAACCATCTGCCAGTGGATGGTACAGATTAGGTGCTCTTCATGTTTGACATGAAAGTTCCATTGCTCTGCTGGGATACATATAACGTGTGTGTTTGTGTGTGTGTGGAGGGGGGGGGGGCAATATCCACTATCTTTTCCCTCAAGACAGAGTGAGCAATGTTCAAAACAAGGCATGGATGTTCACTCCGCCAGTCACAGAGGAGTGGAGGGGAAGAAATGTGGATATGGCCTAAATATATATATATATATATATATATATATATATATGTATATATATATATATATATATTGATTTATTGGTAATGTCAAAAGTAATGCCAACTGCTGACAATTTTTTTCGGAAAGTGGGTTGGGGTGGAAGGATAAGATCCACCTATTGTGATTTTACCTGTTTACTTTATTGCCTTTGCTGAATCTCCACCTCTTGTTGTTTTCGCTTTTATATTGTATAAGCTGGTCCTGTTTGATTAACTAAAAATCTATCAAAAACTGTATAAAGAAAAAAAAAAGTCACATCATCTGTGACTGTCACACCATTCCACGATAATTAGTTCCATCTTTCTCTTAGGTTAAGTTTTAAAACTGTTATTCTGATTTAACCCGTACTTGTAGATTCTTGGCCTCATGACTAAAGAAATGTAGATATTGTACAATCTAAATTATCAAAATCTGCAATCACCCATACACTACGATACAACAGAGCACTTAGAACTTCGAATTCGAATCTATTTCGATGTTCACTTTCACAGTATCACTATCAACTTATCCTGCAGAACACACATTCAAACAGGCACTTGCTCCAGCTACGCAAGCAGTGAGGGGGAAAAAAACAACTGATTATCTTGATTCAACCACACTTTCGTATGACTTACTCACATCTGTTGATGAATTGCCAGCTGATGATCTTTCCCCACAATTTTTTTCTTGCAAACTGTGTCAAGCTAAGTTCCCACTTCTCGCGTACTCCTTTGGCGCGAACTCCTTAAAACCCGCTTGTTATTGGCCAAAAGGAAACATCGCCAAACCACATGGATATGCGTCACTTCCGCGAGAAACGTTGAGACGTCGTGCTCATAATTTCTTGGGCGATTGACGACGAAAGGGCGTGAAACAGTCATTTGAACTGAAACATTTTTCCAACATGCCAAGAGAGTATGTATACATTTTCATCATTTTAGTGATTTCATGAAATATAAAAGCTTTCCACACAGGAATACACTATCGGCAGCAGTGTAAAATGGATTGAGGTAGCAGTTATTGTAATCATTCAATCAACTGGAGGCTGACAGTTTGAGAGCAGTGCAGCCATGAAATTTTGACAATCACTGTGTGCATGATTGATCAATATATGAGATAGTACCGAGATGTTGATATATTATTGACATAAATTCAGCAGCGGATACATTTGATTTGCATATTTGATGACCACATTCAGAACCCGAAAAGTCTTGGAACTGGTTGGTGAAATTGCTAAAAACACATGTTCATGTTCCAATTTCAATAAAGCTTGGCTAATAACAAAATCCTCCTTTTTTCTTAATCAGCTTCTATCTCAGTGATAAATCTGACAATTACTGTCACACCATGCTTGCGGGGTATATCAGTGTTTAGATAATAGCCCACCAAACCTGACAAGGACTGTGATAATTAAACATGTATGCTTATGTATGGTCTTCATTTGAATGCACAGCACACATGTATGTTTTGAAAGTTTTACCCTTAAATGTGATTATAAGTCCAGCAAGGTATAGTAATTTGTTTAAGAATATTTCATAAAGAGAAATGTTTCATGAACAAAAAATAAGATATTTATCTCTAAAATCCAACTTTCATTTTGGTTTCAAATCAGTCCCCCACTGACCCTCCCTTCCCCATCTTTCCCATGGCCATCACACACACACACACACACACACACACACACACACACACATCCCCCATCCATTGTTTATTCTGGTGGTGCGTGCGCTCAGTGTATGTGTGTAGGGTGTATTTTGTGCCTTTTTCCTGCGATTATTCATATGATAGAGATCTGCAGTAGACCGCTGGAGAGTTCTGTGCTGACATGACTTATAGAGGCGTGTCACATGATCTGTGCTCTCGAAATTGATTGGCTCTTTGAAATTTCGAGCTACAAGGTGATCGAGAGAGGCAGAACATGCAAAACAAAAGGGTTCTTTCTTCAATTTCTTTGCTCATATTTTGTTCTTTTTTCATTGCGCACATATTGTACAGAGTTTGGTTATAACAATGGAGGCTATAAACTGAAGAAATGGGGGACAGCACATGTTTGCTGCTTTTGCCTTTGTCAGTCGCCTTTGGCATTACTCGTGATTTAAAAGTTAAAAGTTAAATGCGCATGCGCAAGATCCAAGATGGCCATATAGATGTAGTATTGTATTGGTGTGTATAGGTTTTGTTTTTCCATGTCCATGTCCTGTCTTGAGTGGTATAATGCACTATTGTATATATATATATGTATTGTCTTATGTGAGGCGCTTAGAGCCCATTCTGTGGAAAGTTTGCGCCATGTAAATACATTATTATTTCACACACATACTCACACGCTTGCTTCCATGATTGATGAAATTATTTTTTACAGGAGAAAAGGCAGCAGCAGTGATGACAGTGGCGGAAGTTCCTCAGGGGAGAGCTCAGGCTCTGACAGCAGTGCCACAGAACACAGCAAACAAGAAACAAAAAGAACTCCAAAGAAAGACACCTCTTCATCAAAGTCAAAAGCTGGTGATTCTACACCAGGGAGAAGCAGGCGAGGTGATGATGATGACAGTAAGGAGCGACACAAAAAAGTGAAAGCGGAGACCGGAGATTTAAGCAGCAGTGATGGAGAACACATTCCCAGATCTGGCCCAAGGAGCACTGTTGTGCAGGTGAGCATGATGATATGATTGGTTTAGTTTATATTGAACAAGCCACAGTATGATCTGCCTTAGATATATAATGGATCATTTGAAATATATAGAGGAAAATAGGTATTCCTTAGAATGTTAGATGCATTTCAAATCCAGATAAATTGGGATGTATCTTCCTAGCCGGCTTGCATAGTTGCAAGTACTGAAATAGTTTTCCTTGATCTTAAGCTTTTTGTGACCCATAAAGGTGTTGAAACAGCATAGCAGAGGTGAAACATCAGACATTATGCATTTACACTGATCGTGTCATTGGCAGAGAGTTCCATAGTGTCCAGTGGATATGAAATAAGAACAGACAAGACTGAACACAATTGAAGTGACAACAGTGCAGTTTCTTCTTGTGTGTACCTGGTACACAGATAGCTCCATGTGGACTGCTGGAATAGAAGCAGATGAGTATGTAGGTGTACCTGTGTATTGGGAGATTCAATATGACAAGACATTAGTGGTGTTAGGGTAATGCCTCTGCAACTGACACAGATAATGGACCACCATAAAAAATTTTTTTTTTTTTTTATCTGCTGTGTTAGGGTTTGGGATGGTACTTATTTTATGTGTTAAAGTGTCATCTGATTTGCAGTCAATATAAGTGGCCCACACTTGTGGTGTCTGTGAAGTATGAACACATCACATCATACTAAAATTGCCTTTAATTTCATTGCTAAATGCTTTTGTGTGTGTGTGTTGTTGTTTTTTCAGAAAGTGTCAGCTGAGTCCAAAGACAAGGGCAAAAAGCGAGATGAAGCAGATAAAGCTAGTCCTGGATTAGACAGTAGTAAAGACAAGCATGAGGACAGAGGAGGAAGCCGTTCAAAAAAACGCAGCCATTCTCAAAGCCCCAGAAACAGAGACAATAGCAAACGCTGGAAAGAAGATAGATCTTCAGGTAGAAGTAATGATCGGCGAGAAGAACGTCGCTCACACAGAGATGAGAGAGACAGTGACAGAGGAAGAAGTTGGCGTGAGGGGGATCGAAGAAGAACAGACAATAGAAGACGGGACGAAGATCGTCGTGGTGACGGCTCTCGTCGTGATGCTGACAGAGATCGTTACGACAGGAAACGGGATAGAGACAGTGATAAAAAAGCCGATCACAGGAGTGACCGGAATAGTGGAGAGAAGAGAAGGGACAGAGATGACAGGGAAAAGGACAGAGGCAGTCGACGTGAGGAAAACAAGGAGAATAAGAAAAATGAAAAGTAAGTAATATGGAATTTGTGTATGTATCTGTCCTACCTTTTCCACATTGTTTAGTATCACTCTGTTTTCTTTTATTGTTATGAAGATTTAACTAATAATAAGGCCTGCCAAGTTCCTATTCTACAAAGTATGCATTTAAACACCTGATTCTGTATCATTTTGGAAAAGAATATCTGTGTTTAGCATTTCTCATGATCTGATTTCTTACATTTAGAAAAGTAAAATGGTTTGTTTTTTGTTATTTTTGCCTGCCATACAAGAACACAGAGTGATGCACACGCGTGCATGCACACACACACACACACAAACACACACACACACACACACACACACAGTTTACTCATGAATCAGACAAACAATTTTTGGAAATTTAACTGTAATATTACTGATTTGTGTGTTGGTGTTTGGTATCTCTCTATAGCTGTCTGTCTTTATTTTGAAATAATGAACCACCAAATATTAACATGAATGGATTGCTGATGCAGCTTGCCTGAAGCTCAGAAGAGGAAGGCTGAGGAGACAGAAGGAGAGAAGGAGAAAGTTGATTCAGCACCTCCTGAGAAGAAGGCCAAGGAGACCGGAGATATCACCACACGCACAGGTGGTGCCTACATTCCTCCTGCCAAACTGCGCATGATGCAGGCACAGATTACTGACAAAAGCAGGTAAAAGGATCTACAAGTACAATGGTCAGGTCATACAAAGGTTTGTTCTAGTTTGTGTAATAAAAGTTAAAACAGACTCCAAGATTAAAACATTCTAGTTTGTGTAATAAAAGTTAAAACAGACTCCAATATTAAAACAGACTCCTTTCCTCTCTCTGCATTAAAAAAAAAAGAGAGAGAGAGAGAGAGAGAAAAAGATTCATTACAAACCACAGACTGTTAACACGGTAGATAGACATTTTATGACAGATACCTTGATTATCCCTTTTTCATATTCTGTTAACCTTTTTCTTTCGGTATTAAACTTAATTACTAGTATTTTTCAAGAGATTTCAGATTGTATTATTTAGCTTCAATACTTGTGTTTCAAGAGATATCAGATTGAATAATTTGGCTTCAAAATTTAATTGTTTGTGTGTTTGCAGTGTTGAATACCAGCGTATGGCCTGGGAAGCCCTGAAAAAGAGCATCAATGGTCTGGTCAACAAAGTCAACGTGTCTAACATTGTCGACATTGTGCGTGAGGTGTTTCAGGAGAACATTGTCAGAGGAAGGTAAGACATGGAGAAAAGCTCCAATTTTTATTTATAGATATTTTGTTTCAGACATTCTCTCAATTTTGTAAGTCACTAGAGAGCATGTTTATGCAACTGGTTATAAAGTTATTGAACATTATTGTTATATGTATATTATATTTTCATGTATGTATTTGTTATGTGGTCATCTTTAAGTAGGAATGTTTTCTGGTTTGCAGAGGTCTGTTGTCACGCTCTGTGATTCAAGCCCAGGCAGCTTCCCCTACTTTCACCCACGTGTACGCAGCTCTGGTGGCCATCATTAACACTAAGGTAAATCAGGACAAGAGCTGACTGGTAAACCAACATGTCTGTGTTGTGTATGTGAGTTGTGAAGCATGGAAGTCATGTTCATTGACTGTTGTGTATGGCTGTGATGAGTAGGACAGATGTTTGTAAAGCAGAGAATAGATAACATGTGTGCTTGACTGTCAAGAATTGTGCAGACATTATCATGTCTTTGAGTTATAGAATAGTGTCATTGCACAACTGTTGAGAATAGAATAAAAATATGTGATAGAACTTATTTTTATATCAATATATCAGTTTAGTTAGAAAGTTGATGGGGTGGATGTGCCATTTCACTGTTACATATCAAAAGAGAGATGTCAGATTGGATTTGTAAGAAAGGAGAATGTGAGAGTGAGACAGGTATTATGTATTGCTGTGAGAAATGAACATGCTGTTATCATACTGCCTGGAATAAAATAGATAATGCATTTATTGAAATAGGATACGCTTACCAGTGTTTTGCATTATGGAACATTGATGTGGTCAACATCATCAACATGTAACTGTGAAGATGAGTCATTTTGTTGATTGGGTGACAAATAAGAAATATTTGTGAGGAATTTTGATGGTGTGTTTCTGTAGTAAATGTGCATGTTGGTTTGTTTCATTGAGAAATAAGGGACACTGTTTTGTTGACATTTGTGAGAAATGCATTTTTGAGGTCACATTGAGGAATGAAATATTTTTTGTGTTTTATTGTGAAATATATGCTAGACATTTGTGAGAGACCAACATATCAGTGTAACTGTGGGGAGAGGACCATATTTCAGTGCATTGCTTATGCAAGGAGTGTGGCTATAAACATCATCAGTAAAATACTGAGAAGAATTGGACAGATTATACTGTGCATTGGTGAATAACGGGGCAAACGTTCTATGAGTGGAACAGGTATCATTGTTGATTTTGTCACTGTGAGGAGTGGAAAGCAAAATTAGTGTCATGATGTGGAATAGGGCTGATTTGGGTACATCCATAAGGATTGGGACAGATGTTTGTTTATGATTAGGAGGGGGGGGGGGGGGGGAGATTTTACAGTATTTCACATGAGGAATTTGTCAGATGTTTATGTGTCCATCTCACTTTGAGGAATCAGACAGATGGTGTAATGTTATTTTAAATTCAAATTAACTTACAGAAATATGAATCTTGCAAGTGAAGTGTCAGTCTTTCTTGTTGGACTTTGGATTCGTATGAAAGTAATCATCAGGCAGTGTCTACAAGGAACAGATTGATCATTTTTTAGATGCTTTTGTTTGTGAAGATTAAAAACGGTCATACACGTGAAAGCCCACTCATGTACATACGTGTGAATGTGGTAGTTGCAGCCCACAAATGCAGAAGTTCATGGAGATGCATGCAAAATAGGAAGGATACCATGCAGTAGTGTACATACTTTTTTTTGTTAAAATTTTGTCAGATCTATGACTTTTTTCTGCCCATATTTTCCTCTAATATTCATCATCATAGTCAGCTATTGCAATTACGGGATTATTTGGGGAGATGATGAAAGATCATTCATTATTGTTGACAGTTATATTTATCTTCATTTTAAGTGCTTGCTTTTGTTTTACAGTGTTCATTGTTTTGTTCATTGAAAGATGATGAATGAATGAATGTCCTTTTTCCACAAAGGAATGAAATAGTCATAATCTTGCTGTCAGGTCAGTCTACTTCTGACACAGTGTCAGTTTGACTATACTTCTGACACATTGTCATTTTGACTATGTTTGACTTTGAGACTACTTGTTGCACTGCAGTAACCAATGCAGAATTTGTATTTTAGCGTCAAATCTCACTGTCTGTCCTGACCATTATGATTTCACCTTTGAAACCTTTAAACCTGTGTGTACTCAAGGGTGTGTGCTCAAGGAGTAGGGATATTTCCAGTAAACTATGTTAACTGTTATCTCTTTGTTCTGTCTTTTCTTATCCTTTCCTCCCTTATTCTGCCACTCTATCCCCATTCTGTATGTGGTTTTTTTCTTCCAGTTTTTCTTACTCAGTTTCATAATTGCTCACATTTAATTTAAGTCTGATTAGTTATATATTATTTGGCTATTTAAAATTGTTATTCTTTCCATTTCTGTTTGTTTATTGACTGGTTTAGTGCCAGATAATTTTGTTGAACTCTTGTTTCTATTTTTCTATGAACCATTACTCCTCCTTGTTCTCAGATTCCTACAATACATTTATTCCCTTCATTCCTGGATTTAGAGAAGATTAAGAAAGTATGAACCAGGGCACTTATTTCAGAGATTTACGGCAGCGCCACTCAGTACAGTACACTAAGATTGTCATATACTGTTGTGTACAGAATTGATGTGAGAAGTTATCTGTGACCCTGTTGTCACAATAGGGTGACATCTCTGGTGACACTCAGGTGTAAAACAGGTGAATTTGGGGTCAAACACAGTGCATACAAGTTCGTACCACATGCAGGACAGTGTTTTGCTTGCAGAGTATGCACATCATGCAGGCACTCACCTAGTAGTGCCTTGCTTCACTGCTAGTCATGTCCGTGAAAAACTGTCACAATTGTCACTGCTAATGTCCTTCTCACATGAATGATTTAAACTTTGTCTCAAAGAGAATCTATGCCTTTCACTACACCCTATGTCTGCTGTCATTGGTGTAGAGATACGTAGGAAAACATCACTGAGAACTGCTGAAGACAGACTGAAAAAGGAAATCAAGGGGCAGAGTACAGCTTGTTCAGCCACGCAGATGTTGTTTAAGCTCTGCATTGTGAAGCAGTTCTTTGTCTTTCATTAACTTACACTTCATACCTTAAATGTTCGATATTTGAAGACATTTAACACAGTGGCATTGACAGAATGTGGTTATTGGGAATGAGGGGTTACCTTCTGTCAAGTCTCGAGAGTAGTTTCATTTTTTTTTTCAATTGTCATATAGAATCTTTGAATACAAAAGTTTCAGTCTTTCTTGTCTTCCTAACATTTTTTAGTCTAGCTTGTCACATTGATATTTGATTAACCTGCTGTTCTAGTTCTAATCATGAGAATTATTCACTCAAAACATTTAGGGTGCAGCTGATAACTTTATTGTTCAGTTTCTTCTTGTTTGATATTCAAAATATAAAGCTATAAATATACCAAACACTGAACAGATGTTTGTGTTGCATTGGAAAAAGTTGAAAAAATGAATAAGTATGCCCTTTATTTTGCATCAGAGTTTTAGTTTTTATTCACCAAGATCATTACAGGAGAATTTGGACTGAAATGATTTTTTTTTTTTTTTCTTATTCTGTTCCAGTTTCCTCAGATTGGAGAGCTTATACTGAGACGACTAATTCTACAATTCAAACGAGGGTTTCGTCGAAATGACAAAAGCTTGTGCTTGTCATCCACACGCTTTGTTGCTCATCTTGTGAACCAGCAAGTGGTAAGTGCCGCTTTAACAATGATTGTACTTTGTTTCACTTAAAAATTTTAAAAATTTATTGTTTTTTTTTATTGCTATTCCCAAATGGGTTTGATTGTTATGAGAAAAACACAGAAGACAAACACTGAAAAGCATTGATTGAACTGAATGTAATTGTTACTTGTCAGTGGTTTCCTTTCAGCAATCAAGATCCTGATCAGGTGAGGTAGTCCTTATTTCTTTTTGTTGATATCTAGAAGCTGCATATTGTTTTTGATCTTACAGGGTGTTTCCAGATCTTATACTGCAAAGATATATGATAAATTGGGAAAAAAAAGTTCTGTCCAAAAATGTAGAGGGTATAAAGCTGAACAGAAGTGGACATGTATTTGATAAAGCAAGAGAAAAACATTGACAAATTTAGAAGCAGTTTTTTTCTTATGTACATACTAGTATGTGAAATAATTTTTTTAATCAGTAAAGATATAAGAATGGTTTGACATGAGAGTGCTTATTCTATCAGTATACCATCACCATTAAAATTTTGTTAAAAAAAAAAAAAAAAAAAAAAGATGGAATAAACAAAGAATATGTATGAGATCAAATAGAGGCTGTGATATAAAAGAAGTTAAATGGATACAGATTGGGCTGTATTATCACGTACAAGAGGTATCTTGAGAAGGAAATATTTGACAACACTGAAAAATGTTTCCAGTTCCCTCCCAGACAAAAGTTCTTTCCACTGTTTTGAAGCGCACCATTGAAAGATTGAAAATTGTATTTGGCTCAGAGAAAGGATGCCAAACATGGATTAAAAAGTTGACTAGAAAAAAAAGAGAGAGAGAATAAAAGAGATTGAAGCAGGATAAGATTTGTGATAGCGTGGTATTTGAAAAAGAAGATTTATAATAATAATAATAATAATGGTATTTATATAGCGCTGGGTCTTGTGTAGAGACAAATCAAAGCGCTTTCGCACCAGTCATTCACATGCATTTATCATCA
Organism: Babylonia areolata; assembly: GCF_041734735.1. Taxonomy (NCBI): domain Eukaryota; kingdom Metazoa; phylum Mollusca; class Gastropoda; order Neogastropoda; family Buccinidae; genus Babylonia; species Babylonia areolata. The sequence continues at coordinate 66,483,129 of NC_134876.1, forward strand.
GTTGTTAAATCATTTATCATCATGTTTTATCATGATGGTTGTAGTGATTGAGGTACTGTGGTGTACAGGCCCACGAGGTGATTGCCCTAGAGATCCTGACCCTGCTGCTGGAAAACACCACTGAGGACTCTGTCGAAGTGGCCATCAGCTTCCTGAAGGAGAGTGGGCAGAAATTGACCGAGGTCTCCCCCAGGGGAATCAATGGTAAGACCACCACATTTTCCTGTGAGACAACTGTTTTCAGAATACATCACCAGTATTCAGATTTGTGGGAAGTCTTTGTCCCATAAAGCTACCTTTGCTTTATCACATGCATGCCTCTCCTCCCTGGTTTTGTGCCCTTCAAACATTTCAACAAATCAAAAAGAGGTGAAAAGTATTAGTTTTGACTTTGCATGCAGGCATGCAGTACCACCCCCATCCCAGTCAATGTCCCTGAAAGTCTATTTTTCCCCATTGGTCTAACTGTGTAACATGTCTCAAAATCCACCACATCTCTCACACATCTGTGGGAACCTGTACAAAATACAACATGCTGCATATTTTGTAGTGTTGTGACATAAAGCACATTATCAGTTTATAAATTTCCTTTTTCAGCTGATTTGAAATCCCCATCAACCCAACCACATCTGCTTTTCAACCCTAAACGCATTGACTGGGGAACTTAACTCCAAGAGTAAAGAAGATAAGAAGCTTAGGCATGTTCAGCCTCCAGAGACCCTCAGAATAGCACATGACAAAACAGGGTTATGTCAGCACATTACTGATTGGTCAATCCAAGGGTGTGAAATATTGCATAAAAGCTATTACAGCAAAAGCATGTACAGGAACATACATATACACATGTTTGTATGTATGTATACATTCTCAAATCTGTCATAACCATCTAACACAACAGATATCCTACCACACAGTTAAACCATGCATGCACATACACAGTATCTCTCTCTCTCTCTCTCTCTCTCTCTCTCTCTCTCTCACACACACACACACACACACACACATGTGCACATGGACACTCACACACTCAGATAATTGGATTATCTGTGATTAACTTCCTCAATGCAGTGTGACAGAGTTTGGGTTCAGGAAAATGAGAAGAATGAGTTATCAGTGAATTTGTAAAATGTATACATGTTCATGCTTATTCCAAGTGGATACATGTGTGATAGTAAGAAGGATATGGACAATTGGGAGTGAATTTGAGTTGTTTGTCAGTTTTAGTGGTAAAAGAAAAATATTGCTTAAATATATTATGATTTCATAGTTACGGTTAGACCAAAAAGCAAAAAAAAATGTTAGAGAATGGCAGGAAAGGAATATGGGGTCGGTGATTTGACTTGGGAACTGGTGTATCAGAGCTCTTGGTTCTGATGTTTCAAGGTGAGATCTGTCAGAATTGACTGAGCTTTGTTCACTGTATATATCCATGATTGTGCAACCATGTGTAAAGTGGAGTGGACTCTACCAGTGCTTCATTCCTGGCAAGATAAAGATGTTGAGCTAAGTTCTGGACTGCACTGTCAGGCTTACGTGTATGAATTTCTCTGTGTGTGTGTGTGTGTGTGTGTGTGTGTGTGTGTGTATATATATATATATATACATATCTTCGTTTTTTAATTCTTTTTTTATGCAATTTATTTTCAGAATGTTCACTTTGTATGTCAGTTTTTTTACTTTGTTTATGTCTTTCTCTCTAAGACCCCCCCTCTCTCTTTCTTCTCTCTCTCTCTTACTCTTTATTTTGGTGTGTTTGTATGATAGTTACAGGTGAAAATGTGAATGGTTAAAAATTGTGTATTAGACTGAGTATTAGGGAGTTGATGGTTGATTTGCTGGCATTGTGATGTCTTTTTTTCCCCCTAATGTGGAACTCTTTGATAGTTCTGTTACGAAACTTCATTGTATATATCCACGATTTCTTCAGTATGGAACCTGAAATTCCTGTGTGAAGTTGAACATCAGTCTTTGGATGTCGATTTGTTTTTGCTGACAGAACCAGCAGTGACACAACTGACTGCAGTTTATTAAGATCCTTTCAACTATGAATAACAGTGATTTGATCCAGTGCTCTTTGCCTTGTGTGCCATGCAGCCTTCTCTGTTGAAATGATGCTGGATCAGATTCAGAGCAAACCTCTAGATGAGCTCAGAAGCTGATTTGACATTTGGGTTGTGAGTCACTTATTTATTTGATGGTGAAATTTATTGAACATGTTGATTTTTGGTTTTTTTGGGGGGCGGGGGGTTGTTTTGTTTTGTTGGTTTTTTTGTTTTTGACAAATGAGAAAAGCAGAAAAGATCAGTGTAGAAACAGTGCTGCTTCATTTACAAACAATTTCAGAGGATTCCAGAGCAAACAAGACTAGTTTCAGAGCAAACAAGACTAGGTTGTTTTGTGATACATATTTGTCTGTTGGTAGTGTGTGTGTGTGTGTGTGTGGACACACATTTCAGATCTGTAAAACATTCTTTGGTTTACTGCAGAACTGCTTGTATGATACAGAAGTATTGCAGAATGACACTCTGTGCATAGTCCATCCTTAGCTGATGGAAAATACATGTAAGAACTCTGTTTCTGGTTGTATTGAGTACAAAGCTGGTTGGCTTGTCAGTCATGGTGACATAGTCACAGTGGTTGTGTGAGACAGTGCACCAGTGTGTTATTTGGCCAGCTGTGTCAGGGTGAAGCATGTGAACATCAATTTTTGCATCTATGCTTGTGTGGTCATATGCTTACATGGATAATATACACATGTTGCTTCCTCCCAGTGTATTTTGAGCAGATCCATTGAATATGAGCCAGGCTTACAAATAGATTTTTGAAAGAGGCATAGTTTAGACGAGTTGTGGGATTGGGATTGTTCATTGTCTTGTGTGTATTGATGAAGACATGTTGCTTTTTTCAGTGGAGGCAGGATGAAAGCATCCAAAAGGGGTTAGTGCTGCCAGTGATGGCCTGGGAAGCATAACCGCTGTCTTTATGGTTCAGTGGCTGCACCCATGTCTGGTTCAGGGCATGGTTATTTCCCACGCTCCACGTGTGTGGCGCCCCTCTCCACTGCCCTGTTTTTCTGCTTGCGTCCTTCACTTTGAGAGCAGGGATAGGGAGCCTATTCAGTCAGGCTTCCTCATGCAACCCACATGGTTGTGTCTGCTGCACGTCATCCTTCACTGCTGCACGGAATCCTGTTTGCAAGGATAGCTGTGCAGTCACTGGCAGGAGCTGAGAGCTGGCTGCTGCTGGCTCTCACTGCAGTGAATCGCTGCTCCTGTCATCATGGGCGGCAACATCTGACAACCCATGTCTCAGGCAGGAAAGGGAACATCCTGCTTCTGCTGTCTCCAGTCTGTGGAGCTCTTCCACTACCAGGGAGCACTCCATTCTGCAAGACAACACACAGCTACATCAACCTTGGCTTCCATCGCCTTGCGTCCAACGGCGCATTGTTGAGGCTGTGTGCCTCAAGTGCCACATTCTTCTTCAACAACTGCAGTCTTCATCAGGAGCAGTGCAGTCTTCATTGAAGGTGTCTCGTCGACGAGGTCTACACTCTTCATCCTGGGGTCAGCCATCTTCCACAAGGGCTCCAGTCCTCATCAAGAGCTGGTGAGTTCATCATGAGTGTGGTCTTCAACCAGGGCTGCACTGTGTGTCCAGCTGCCAGGTCTTCATCAGCAGTGGCTCAACACTGCCACAACAAGCTGTGCTTCATCCTCCTGCTGATGGAAAGTGCTGCCCTGGCCTATCATCATGCCATCTGCTGGCCATGGGGGCACTTCTGTCAGCCTCTCTCCCCTCCATGGTCCTCCATCATCATGCTTCACAGGATGGGATTGGCAACTGGCCCTCAGCACCGCAGGAACGGGCCGGTTGCTGATTCTTCCTCCACAAGTCTTCTCCATGTTTTTTTTCATCTTCCGTCATCAGTTGACCACCATTCATCCTGGATGCCCATCACCAAGCAGTGTGTTGGCAGTGGAAGGGATGAGCTGGTTGTGCTTGAAAAGCCAGTTTGTTGGTGTGCCACTTCCTGCCACTGCCAACACAGTCACCTGCCTCTCCAGTCCAGTGGTTGCCTGCAGCCACCACCGACTTCACAGATCAGCATTTGGCAGTCTGTGGATGGCTGCTGTCTGCTTGGATCATTGTGAGATCCTGCTGAGAAGTCTGCTGCTGACCACATCTTCAGCAGCAGCCAGGCCTCTGCTTGTCCAGTCCAGCCTGCACTACTTCTACACATCTTCAGCGTGTGTCTGAGAAAGGAGGGGCTGGGCGGCCTGCCAGTGGTCGGTCATCACAGCATGGACAGCACGCAGTGGGTTGGGGGCTGTATGGTGGTTATAAGGGAAATGAAACAAAGTGAAAACTATGCCCTGAAAGAGGTGAGGTCTCTGCTACTTCTCCTTGCAGTTCTAGTTCTCTTGTTGGTCATCTTTGTTGTCTGTTGTCTGCGTCTTGCTAGTGCTTGTGGGTTTGTCAGTTCTTACCTACTTCCAAGCTCATTTCTGTCACTGTTGCCCCAGTCTGTTTGTAATTTGTGCATATATATATTTATTGAAAGTGATTCATGTTAATGGATTTGGTTGATGGTTGATAAAAAGAACTGATAATATGGAACTGATTTTGATGACTGGTCAACCAAATTATGAATATTCAGTTAAAGAAATGAGGTAGAAATAACTTTAGATAAATGATTGAATAACAGCATGATTCTAAACCATTGCTGCTTGCGCCATGTTAAGTATTTTGGGGTCCTCTTCTACTTGATCTCAAGAGGATAGGCATCAAAAGCCCTTATGTGGCAGAAGCGTATAATTTGCATGTTTCTTGGTGTGTTATTTGAGAACTAGCTTTTAACAAAAATGGAAAAGCAAACCCAAAAATTGTTCTCCTTTTTGAATTTTGATTTAAAATAAAAGAGTTTTTAATTTCCCTTGCATAGAATAAAAATAAACATTCTTTTTATACTCATTATTCTTGGAGCTCCTGGAAACCATCAATCCAGTTTTGATGCATTTCCATTCATGACACAACTAAAACAGTAAAAGTAAATAATCATAAAATAAATCCACAATCAGTTTCAAGGTACCAGAGCGTGTGAACTAATCCATATATGCTATACCAAAAAATCTACAAAAGTCATTGAAAACAATATAGGAAGGCTGCTTTAGTTTGTGTTCAATATGTGTCATGTCTTGTTTAAATCCTTTTGCATGTTACTAACAAATAAGTTAAAGGTTGTTCCAATATGACCTCCGAGTCTCAGACCTCCTTCACTTGAGGTCGTACTTTTACTTTTTATAGTAAGCTGCTGATGCCTTTGGGGTTTTGGGGTTGTTTTTTTTTTATCCTCTACAGTTCCATCTATCTTTTTTAATGGTTTTATAACAAAAGCCATTTGTACAATATTTGTTTTGGAATCAAGATCAGTATTGAAGAAATAATAGGAATGTCATAATGTTTTATGACTCAGTGACTGTCAGACAGTGACTGTGTGCTTATAATTTATAGTTATATCAACACATGCATTAGTTACAACTTCATCAGTTCATTGTTGAGTGGTCATACTGGCTATAATTTGTCAGTTTTACCAAAAAAAAACTTTCCAGCAGTTACTGAACTGATCTGAATAAATTGAAAGCTTGAAATAGTTGAATTTGGCATATCCAGGGCTTGTGGTAAGTCAAAAAAAAAAAAAATCATGGAGTCCCAGGAACTCTTTTACCGTACCTCATGGGAGTCTCAGACAACCTGATAATGCTGCATGTTTTATTCAAATCTGCATTGCTACACACGAAGGCAGGCATTCCTTCTAGTCCAAATCGTTGAGGTTACTGGGCTAAAAGTGTTGAAGGGAAACAGTCTTCTTTGTACTTTTACTGTTGTTGCATATGATCAGTATGAAACTAAAGGTCTGATACACATTTTTCACTCTTTTTAATGCATTTGTTTCAATAATTTGTTGAATGTCCTAGGAGCCGACTCAGTTAACATGCAGTGCATACTTTCTGTTCTGAAAAAGCCAGAGACGCATATTTATGCGTTATCAGAAGCCCTGATGTCTGTGTCTGATATATTAAGACTTGCGTAAATAATCAGTTCCAAGTAACATTGAAATGATTTTGAAGTGTGATCTTTTGACTTTGATATATTCTCTTTCTTCTTAAGCCATAGGACAGAAATTATTTTTATCTGTATATAATTTGCTTATGACTAACATGATATGACTGGAAAATATTTAAGATTATTAGAATTTTTATAATTTTTGCTTTAGATAAATGTTTCTGGATTTACACAGTATAATTATACATTGGAGTCCAGTTAACACGAGTCTGACCCAAGCATGAGAATCTAGTTTTCACAGATGATTTTCAGATTCTTGAGAGCATCCTTCTCAAAGTTATGTTTTCAACTTCTGAATAGTTTAGTTGAGTGTTTCAACAGAAACTTTGAGTTCATTTACTCTTTCTGTTAGAAAATATATATATATATATATATATACACACACACACACACACACACACACACACACACACACACACACAAATTAAGAAGTACTCTTTTTCAGTGTTTGAAAATGGACACATTTAAGAACTTGGTGGGTTGCCCATCAGCCAAAGATACTACTGTTCAATGAATCCTGGCTGTGCAATGCACCAATCACTTGACTAAGTGCTGAAGCTGGACAATTTTTATTAATGAAAATGAAAGAGAGAAACGGGAGAAATGAAAAAAGATGAAAACTTTGATGGCTTGTTTTGTATTTAGATTATACTATATTTACTGACATGATGAGTTAACTTTTTGGATGTCGGAAAAGTTTTGAGACAGTATTTGCTAATTCTGGCAGTGCTCATGGCTGACATTCTTTGCAAATTATACAGTCTGAACTGTTAGAGATTTTGACAGCATGACTGTTGGTTAGAATGTAGATTTGTCTTGAAAACTCGAGTTAAATGGACTCTAATCAGAAGCATGTACTGACAAAAGCAGTCTTCCATGTTTAAGAATTGCTGTTTTATTATTTTGTTTTTCATTGTCAGTATTTTAGATTTAATTGTAATGCATGTATTGATGTAATGACACTAACCTTTGAATGACCAGGGTTTTACTCTGATTATTTATTTGGAAAATATCTGCTTATTATGATTATTTTGCGAAATATCTGTTTATTATTATTACCTTACAGTATATGTTTGGATGAAGAGAGTTAAATCTTTAAATAGTTCGTTGTATTGGAATCTTGATGGGTTTTTTATTTCTTTGTTTGTTTGGGTTTTTTTCGTTTTTTGTTTGTTTGGGGGTGTTTTTTTTATATTTTGTTGTTGTTTTTTTTGCTGCATTTAGTTAATTTCTAATGCTGAGATGTTTTTAGTTAATTTCTAATGCTGAGATGTTTGGAAGCAAGAGTAGCAAAATTAAAAGAAAATTATTAACACCAAAACTGAAAGTAAAATAAAGTGTAAACCCTCAGATAATTTTCTTCTGTAATGCAACAACCAGCATCTAAAATTAGTGTAATGTGTGAAGGTAAAACTAAGAGCTACAAATTGTATATTTGCAGAGAGATTAAGTTAATAAGAAGGCATATGTACTGACGGCATGTACACATAAAATGTAGAGGAATGTTAAATAGGTGTTAGTTTCAAACGTAATTTCATGTAGATCGTTACAAAAAATGAAAAATTGCAAAGAAATCAGTTCATAATGATATTCATGACTCGCTCATCCCGAGGCTCGTCATACATGATGGTATACTTGTACATATGTTGTGAAGTTGTTCTATGCATGTCTCAGTGGAAGTCTCAGTGAATTAACAAAAATTACAACTTACATGGTCAGATCTCAGCATTAGGTAATTCATGTTTATGTCAAGAATGGGGTCCCTGGTTCCATTGTAAAAATACTGAAATGTAAACTTGTTGACCTTATACTTTTATTAGGAATCTGCAAAATGTACAGAGCAATCAGTGGCTAAAGAACAAAACCCTAGAACATAACTATATACTTTCTTAGCATGTTGATAGTGAAGTGGGGAACAAACAGTAACACTGACAGGGTCTGTCAGGTACGTGTATGCACACAACATGATCAACAGAAATGTGTTATTTGTAAAGCATAATAATTGGGGGAGGGGGAAGCAAAGCATTTACTGTCTTGTCGTAGGGTAGGGAAGGCAAGACTTCTCAGCATGCTTGAAGACTTGGGAGACAGTGTTGTGAGATCCAGTCAACCCAAGCTGAAGACTGGCAGAAATTTGAAAGTCAGAGAGGCAGTCAGTGTCGCAAAAGAAAATCTCGACTTCAGACGAAGGAAATAATAGGACACACCCAAACCAACAGACAGGGCCTGGGATCGACAAAGATGGAATGGTGGTCCAAGGCAAAGGGGAAAGCAAAAAGAGACATGATTATACAGGAGATCAAGAAGGAAGAGGATGATAAAAGAGTCCAGAAGGCAGTCCAGCAAGACCAGCAGGGGCAGTGGACAACATAGGAAAATGCACTCCAAAGGAGCCTCAGCTGAAATGATATGTGGAACATGGCCCATCTGACTCTGAGGATCAGCTTCATCTTCAGATCTGTGTATGACCTTCCCTTTAATACAAACTTGGTGAAATGGGGGAAAGCAGATGATCCTGCATGCCCACTCTGCCATGGCAAACAAACAGTGGAACATGTCCTCGGCTCATGAAAAGCGGCTTTGAGCCAAGGACGGTACACATGGAGGCATAACCAAGTGCTAAAAGAAATTGCATATCTGAGCACTGTCCAAGGAGCACCAACCCCACCAGAAGTTCAGTAGAGTTCCACTCTGCAGAAGGCAATAAAGTCTGGCCAGGAACAGCTGTAACATCCAAAGCTTGGAAACATGGGCTGATTGATGGTGCCAAAGATTGGGAATGCACAGTTGACCTACCAGAGGGGAAGAAGCACCCAGAAATCATCAGCAAGAGCGGCATGAGACCTGACATAGTACTCCACTCCAAGGCAACAAAACAAATGATTCTGATTGAGCTCACTGTGCCATACAAAAGCAGAAAGGAGGAAGCCCACATCTACAAGACTGAGAAGTATGCTAGTCTAGCCAGCCAATATGAATAAAAGAAAACTTCATAAGGATTAAAAATCCCTACTCAAACTAGGCGTGCGATGGCTCAGTGGTTAAAACGTCTGCCAGAAAAGGTGATTTGGTCCTGAAGTCACAACCACCCCGGAGGTGCAGGTTTGAACCAGCTAAGGACCAGGAAAAAGAAAAGAAAGAAAGAAAAAAAGGCAGCAATACAAGGGCATCCAGGAGTCATGACCTGGGTGCGGCCCGCCCCCCTTAAGAGTGTAAGGAATTAAGGGCGGAAACACTTGCTTCTTCTCAGAAGACCTTGTACTGTCCAGCTCTCCCTAGAGTTTCTTATCACTTGTCAGTGCAGAAAATCATAAAAACAATTGGTGTGGCTCTGTTTGCATGCTAAATATCATATTATGCAACATAAAAAAGAAGTGGAACAGTTGTTGTCAGGCTGCAGGTGTAATGTAAGAGGTACAAGTGACTCTGTTAGTGTCTGCCTTTTGTTTCATCGCAACTATAAACTGTAACAATAGAGAGTTTTGGTTAGGTTTTATGGCTATGTGAGGAGGTCATGTTGACAAGGTAGCAGGAGTTTCTCATTGGACAGTGGTAGATAATTTTTCAAGCAGATCATCATTGATATATGTGTCATGCCCAGTAATTTAAATTACAAAATAGTAAAACAGTGATTCTGAAATACCCCAAAACTGTACAAGGTTACCAGGGTTTATTTCACTCATGTACTCATAATACTGGCTATATTTAGAAGTATTTGCTTTGCATCCCTATCAGATTTAAACCGCATGCCAATTAGTTAATCTCACCACTTAACTTTTTTTTTCTGGTGTGTGGGTGCTTTTCTTGTCATGTTTGGTTGGGGTTGTTTTTTTTAAAGTCCTGGCCAATTTGTGGCATATTTAAAACAGATTTTTTTTAGTGATCTAAATGAAATCTGTCAAAGTTTGTGGATAATGCCGCTTCTGTTTTTACAAATATCTATGTGGTGTATTGTGTATTATTATTAGTAAAGGAAGTAATATCATTCTTCCACATCCTTGTTGTGCATACAGAATGTGTTACTTGTTTTCAGCTTCATGGAGTGCCTGGAGAAATGTCACATTTACTTCTTGGTTTATTCATGCTGTGATTATAGGATGGTGGAGATGTGGGCTGTTTAGCACCAGCATATCTGTTTCTTTTCAGAAACAGATGGGCAGAGGTGTTTTATTTTTTTACATAATTTTCTCTGATTTTAATGTGTGTTGTTATACTAAAGTTATAGATCAACAGTCACTTGCTGCCAGCAATCAACCTAGTTCATTCTTCTGTTCTTTTTCCTTTCCATTGTTTTTATTATGTTTTTTTATTAATCAAAAAAAAGTTTATGGTTTATAAACTGAAGTGTTTACAAAACTGTGTTGTCTGTTGTGCAGCCATTTTTGAGCGTCTGCGGACTGTCTTGCATGAGGCCCAGCTGGAAAAGCGTGTGCAGTACATGGTTGAGGTGATGTTCGCAATCAGGAAGGATGGCTTTAAAGCCCACCCTGCCATCATCTCTGACCTTGACCTGGTAGAGGAGGATGACCAGTTCACACATCTCCTGCAGCTGGACGATGTTACCACAGGGCAAGAACAGCTCAGTGAGTGCATGTCAGCTTATTCTTTCCTGTTTGAGTGCCTTCCACTTCTAATGATTTATCATAAGGACAGACTTGCGTTCATGTACAGTCCTTCAAACATTCAGACAGTCCTGTGCCAGCTTGCCAGCTTTCTTTACTCCCATCCCACTTGTCTCTCACTCTTATTCATCTTTTTTTTTTCTTTTTTTTTCTTTTTTTTCTCTGTCATCTGTTTGTGTTGTGTGTGTGTGAATTTTTACATTGAGGCCTTCTATTTGGTTTGGGTTCTTTTCTGTTTCTTTTCTGAGTTTTTGTTTCACTCTTGTTCACACACACCCACACCCACACACAGCGGAGACAATACCAGGGCTACGCTCAGCATCCCATATACACGGAATCAGATTTTCCTTGTTGTAGAGTACAGCCACCACACAGCGATTTTAGAATGTTAGAAAACTTTTGAGTGGTGACTTTTGGACATCAGCTTGTAACTGCACCAGCTGCGGTATGGGAATAGAAATAGACCTACTGCACCCCCAGCTCATATTTGCAGCTGCTGTTATACGTGACAATAATTCTTGTATGAAAATCAGTTTATAACTTTTATTCTAGTAGTAGTAGTTGTTTTGCGTGTGCCATAAGATATTATAAATTTTATTTCATCTTTTTTTTCCCCAATACATATATCCTCCTTCGCAATGCCCCCCATTTGCAAACATGCAATCCAGATCATGCAGTGGAACGCTAGATCTATTTTCACAAATTTTGCCATATCTCATACAACATTTGGCAAACTATAATTACCAAACACTTATATTACAATCCCTAAATGTGAAGAAGAATAAATTATCCAAGCTTCCAGGTTATTATTATCCACTTGTGCACCAGCAGGTTGATGCTGCCACAAAAAATAGTGCATCCATATATATCCAAATATATATCCAAGGAGGGACAGAGTACAGCGTATGCTCTCCACCAGCGCCTCATTCTACTTCTGATTTTCATTCATGCGTGGCACATGTTAAATTCAGTGATCATCTTACTCATCGTGTCATCTCTGTGTACTTACCTAGAGGACCAAACGAACTTAATACGGAATGGTTACGTAATGTTCAGGATAATGAAAAATGGTTGATAGGGGGAGATTTTATCGCCCATTCACCTTTTAGGGACAAAGATTGTGTATCAGTTACTCGTAACCACTTTGCAGAAAATGTTGTTGATTCTTCCTTAAGCCTTTTAAATGATGGTAGCATTACCAGAATCCCTGATATTGTAACTCACAGGGCATCTGCTATAGATCTCTTTCATATCTGCCACGTTGTATCCAGAATGTAAATGGACAATGCATAAAGATACACTGGGAAGTGGTCATTTACCGATCATCATGACTTTTAATGAAACTAAAAGTTTTACGGAATTTCAAAAAGACAAAGTCCCAAAGTATAACTATAAAGATGCTGATTGGGAGAAATTCAAAAATGTGCTTGCTTGCAAAAACACAGAGACTGTAAACACTGGGGATATAGATAATTTATATTCCTTCTTTACTGACACCATATTACAAGCTGCCGATATATCAGTCCCAAAATATAATTCACTTAAATCAAACAAGCATTTAGGAAATAGTTGGTGGATGCCAACCTGTGAAGCAGCAGTAAAAAGAAAAAATGAAGTTTGTAATTTATAGGAAAAACAAGTCACAAGAAAATCTTATTGAATAGAAAAGGGCAGAGCGTAAAAGTAACATGGTCGTTGCACATGCTAAAAGACAATATTGGTCCTTATTCTGTAATAATGAGATATCCAATCATAAAGATGCTAAAAAGGTTTGGAAAAAATTCAGTGAAATGAAAGAAGGCATAAGTTTGCCATCTTGCCCAATTAAGATAGAAGACAAAGAATTTCCGTCCAGTGCAGAGAAAGCAGAAACATTTGTGTAAATGTTCTCAGAGCGATTGGAAGGTCTGTCGCCTAAAAAGAGTAAACACAAAACCGAAGAAGAGAGCAAAAGTGATTATACAGATCCAAGTCCCGATAACAGTCAATACATCAATGCTCCACTCACACTCAGTGAGTTTAAAGATGCATTACTATCCCTCCCTAAAAAGAAACATGTAGGACTTGACGCAGCCTCAAATGAGATGCTTAGACACTTACCAGAAAATTTTGTTGTTATTTATACTTTTTCAAAAGTGCCGGATTGATGGTTTAATGCCAGCACAGTGGAAACAGTCTATTGTAATACTGGTTCATAAACAAGGAAAATGTACAACGGATAAGAACAGCTACAGGCCAATTACGCTAACGTCACATACTGGTAAGCTGATGGAAAGAATAATTTTGAGAAGACTGATGTACTATTGCCATAAAAATAGAATTGTCCCAACTGAAAACAGCTTCCCAAAAAGAGTTAAAACGATATCTTATCTAATGCCAGTTGGCACGTTTGTGTCAAACCTTTTCCAAAAGTCCGAAATTAATCCAGATAATGTAGACACGCAGAAAACAGTAAATCCATGCCCCATTTGGGAGATGAGTAAAGCACAGTTTTATATTGTTATCAATCGTACTGACATTGCAAAAAAAGAAAATCCAAATATCATGGCAACAGAAGTCTGATTACACCTTCAGAATAGATACCGTGATCACTACATATTTACACAGACAGCTCACTCCTAGACAATGGCCAAGCAGGTTCAGTTTTCGTTATACCAAAACTGAAAACTGAACGATCATACCATATTGGTAAAAATCAGTCAATATTCACAGCTAAACTTATCGCTGTTCTTATGGCTTTAAATTATATTCTGAGTCTTCCAGTTTGCCTTCTACAAGTCTTATTTTGTGTTGATTCAGAATCTGTATTATATGCTTTAAACTCATCAAGTTGTAAGAACAAGTCCAAAATAATAATAGAAATAAGTCACATTGTACATCTTTTGAATTTGAGTGGGAACACATATAACTTTTTGGGGGGTTCCTTCTCACCTTGGTCTCCTATATAATGCATGGGCTGACAGGGCTGCAAGAAAAGGTGCAAAACACCAACAGGGGACCACCGAACTTTCTGTGCCTTTGTCTGTACAAGAGGGGTACGCTTACTAGAAAAAGCATCGTGGAACAAAGTCAGCGAAATATACCAGCAAAATGGCAAAGTTTTGAATAAAAGTATAAATAATATTTTAACAACCTGGAATCTATCAATCAATCAAATACATTCAGTAATTTAATCAGATTAAGGCAAATTCAGGCATTATCAAACAGGATAAAGCTGAACGCTTTTATAACAAAGTTCAGCAGAGATGTTAAATACATATGTGGAGAATCTATTTCAAGCAAACACATACTCTTTGAATGTCCGAGTCTGAAATCATTTTTACCAAACTTCTCGGAAAACTCTTGTGAATGTATTTTTGACAATTTCAAGATGTTATCTGCTATTGCAGAAGGTTTGCTGCATAGTCCAATAGGACATTTGTTATAGTTGTTACAGTTGTTTATGTTAGCGTTTCCTTCTATATACCTATGTCTCCCCTTTTAATGTTTTATTTTTTCCAATGCTCTGTATCTTTCCCCACCACACTCACACACACATGTGCACGCACATACACACACACACCATTCTTCACCATCTGCCCAATACTGTTCCCACCACCATGCCCTGTCCTCCACCCCACACACACAACCCACCCACCCCACTTTTTTTTTTTTTTTTTAATATCACTCAAAGCGGAAGACATTGAACTGAAGACTACTACTACTACTACTACTACTACACACACACACACACACACACACACACACACACACACACACACACACACACACACACAAAAGCTATACACATTACACATACACTGTAAACCCACATGCACCCCCAGACACCCAGTTTCATAAGAACAGACCCCACATGCACATATAAACACACACAGATACACTTCCTCCACTTGTAAAGTTGCTACTGTTGTCCACCTCATCCTAGCTTACTACCAGTCCATCTTCTTTGCTCCTTTCCTGCCACTCCTCCACTCCTTGACAGTTTGGCTGCAGCCAGTGAGCTAATCACTCCTGTACTCACTCTCTTTCCAGCAAACAACTTCCAGCTCACCTCGCCCTCAAAACCCCAGATCATTGGAAGTTAATCTGTTGCCACTTTTTCTCACTCCCAGTAGTAAGTGGTACCATGTTTAAAATGTGTCTCAGATGATAGGTGGTTTAGTGTTTAAAATGTGTGCTAGGTGTTATATGTTTTTGTTTTGATTTTGATAAAAGTCAATTGTTATAAAAGCAAATAGATACAAATATTGCTTGCACTCATGCTTTTGTCAGTCCACTGACACTGATATTTTCATATTCACTGTATGAACAAAATTGTAATTTTTGATGTGCAGATGTTTTCAAGGCAGATGATGACTATCTGGAAAACGAGGAAAAGTACAAGGAACTAAAGAAAGGTAAGTATCAGGATTGTTCTCTTCAGCTTATTCTTTCTAGCTGTAGAATTATCATTATTCTTGGCAATGGCAGATTCATCGTTTCATTCCATTGTTGGAATCATCCTCATTTCAGAAGTGGTGTTCGGCTTTTTGAAAACTGGAACCTGCGTCTCATTCCAGCACTGGAATCTGATCTGATTCCAGCAGTGTAATCATTTCCATTCCTGTAGTGGAATCATTGTTGTACCATTTTATCGAGTCTCATGTGTAACAGATTGTTTCAAGGAAGTACCAAAGCATGCAGAGTAATACATGACTGCCTCACAGTTTAGGTGGATATCACTTGGTAGTCTTAAGGACTATTTTCTTGATTTAGATTAGTAATATTGTTTGTTGAACTGTATCATGTATGTGTCTTTCATTTACCATGATCAAAGTGTCATGATGGCCCACACAATTCAATATGAAAGAAAACAAGGTCTTTTGTGGAAGCACTTCACACAGCATTGTTAAACTTCAACTTGAAGTTTGGTGTTCAGTGTATGTTCACCATTGATTCATAGTTTGCACCTGTTTTATTTGATGAAGCACTGACTGAAATGTTTGTTGCATCACATGATATAGTACTGATATGAATGCTCAGGCTGTAGCCTGGCAAAACATTGAAGCACTGACTGGCCTTTTAGGTTATGGTGTTGCACGATGATGCTGTGACTGTTGAGGATGTGAATAGAGGGTGACACTCAGCCTTATGTGAACAGAAATCCTGGATGAAGGCAGCTCTGATGAAGGAGGATCAGGGGATGAGTCAGGGTCTGAAGACTCCAGTGATGATGATGACGAGGAAAAAGGTAAGAAAACTTGTTTTTTTCTTTCTTTTGGTTGTGTTGTTTTGTGATTCACATGTGATAGATTCTCTCTCTCTCTCTCTCTCTCTCTCTCTCTCTCTCTCTCTCTCTCTCTCTCTCTCTCTCTCTCTCTCTCTCTCTCTCTCTCTCTCATTTTTTCTTTCCATCTGTCATGTTCTCAAAGTCTTTCCCTATCTGTTCCTCTCTGCATCTCCCTCTTTACCATTTTCTTCTTCCGTCTCCTCGCATCTCTCCTGTTCCCATTTTTGTCTTGATTAGTACTCATTTTAATACTCTTTACCAGTGATACACTATAGTATGTTTTACTTTTTACCAGCGATATATTATGAACTATATATATTATACATTGTGACATATTCATATTGCGTTCTTCCTCTTTTCAGTAACTTTTTCTTGTATTCCATATATTTTTCTATCGTATAATCAGTTTTAGGCAAGGGCTTAATGTTAGGTATTTTCTGTTCCCTTTTTCTTTTTAATCATAAATACATTTTGAGTTTGGATGTGTGTTTTACTTGTCACTCTGCATGTGTGTGTGTGTGTGCTTCATCTTCATGAAGTAGGTTTATCTTTTGTGTTGTGTCCAGTTGTAAACCTTGATTCTGTTGTTGGTTGTTGTTTTTTTGTTTTGTTTTTTGTGTGTGTTTTTTTTTTATTGCTAAGTTTCTCAGTCTTCATGTCAGTTGACTGTGACACAAAAATGTGTTGTTCAGCAGTGTTTGAAGTCATTATGGGCAAGAAACAATGCCAAATAAAAGTATCACCCTTATTTTGGTGGTGGTTGTGAATGATACAAGTATGGTGGTGGATGGTGGTTTATGAACTGCACAATGTGTAATGGCAATATATTGGTGTATGTGCAGAAGAGGGGAAACAGGAGATCATAGACCAGACAGAGACAAACATGGTGGCCTTACGTCGCACCATCTACCTCACCATCCAGTCCAGTCTGGACTTTGAGGAATGTGCTCACAAGCTGCTCAAGATGGAGCTAAAGCCAGGACAGGAGGTCAGTGCCCAGTGGGACATGCTGGCATTGGTGGGAGTGGTTGTGTTTGTGACAGTGGGTGTATCTGTGGGCTTTGGTTTGTTATGTCACCACAAGGTAATGGATTATGTGATAAAATCTGTCAGAATCCCCTTTAAAAAAAAAAAAAATTTAAGTCATTTTTCAGTTGAACATTTTTATGGAAGGATCAGAACTGAATAACTTTATTTTTTCAGAAATGACTAAGAGTTGAATGGCAGATGTAATGAAAATGGATATATATACTCTTGTTTGATTAGAACAATAAAATATAGTATGTGGTTAGAACAGTAGACAGTCTGTGTTGAGAGAAAAATAAAATTAAGCCCATCTAACACAGTGAGAGATCTCAACATGTGCACATCTAAAGTGATCAGAAGGCTTGTGTCAGCTCCTTAACTCTTTCCGGACGAAGGAATGCTCACACATTCCTACACAAAACGTATTCGGATTCGGACGAAGGAATGGAATAGCATTCTCCGAAAGTAAAATTCCATCATGCGCTGTACACGTGATTTTGTGATTAGCCAAGCGGAGTGCGCTTTTCTGGGTCACTCCACAATCAAACAGTATGATTGGTCAGCCTGGGATGTGTGGCCTGTCTCGCACACACGCTGACAAAGTCACTGACCGGTCGTCTGCTCGTGTGCCAGCCTGTTAGCAAAGCGGGCTCTTCTCAGAATGTTGTGAAGCGAACAAGGCAGTGACGGCAACGTTTTAGGGTTGCCGAAGTACTTGAAATGCTACAAACTGAAGGGTCGGACATTGAAGAGGTGGATAATGACAAAGAAGAAAGTGAATTTAATGCAGAAAGCGAGCATGGGTATGGTGATTCAGGGTGATTGGCAGTACACAGTATTTTGTATTTTTTGTAATTTTTTTCCAAACCCATACAAATGGGCCGTATGTGTGGAAAAGCAAGGGAGAAAACTTGTCGTCCCTGAGTGAGTTAAGAAGTGACAGCTAGATGTAAATTCAGAATGTCTTGTCTCCATAGGTATGTCTGTTCATACATAACTGTATAATGTGTGTCCTGACACATAACAGAACATTTGTATAATGCCATGTTGGCCTTTTCAGGTGGAGCTTTGCTACATGATCCTGGACTGCTGTGCACAGCTCAGGACGTATGAGAAATTTTTCGGCTTGCTGGCACAGGTAAAGTATTGTCCTATTTGACTGCTATAAACCAAATTTAGGATATATCTTTTCAGAACATCTTTGATTTACACACTGTGAATTTATTATTATTGTTATATTATTGATTGATATTTATTTTTTTAATTACAGAATTTAGTTTGTATGTGACTAAAATTGCTTATTGATATGTCAGCCCAAAACACCACCAAGAAATGTCTCTTTTTTTTCTTCTTCTTTTTTTTCTTCTTTTTTTTCTAAATAGATCAGTAAAATTCATTTCTGCATTGCTTTTCCAAATTTTGTTCCTTGCTTGGGAGCTCTTTATTCAGTCACATTTAAATGACAGCTTTGTCATTCTCCATTCTTACCGTATCCCATTCCCCCATCTCCATCAGCACCTATCTCTGTCTTTCTCTCTGTGAGATGGTCAAGTAGTGGTAAGCATCACAGTGAAGTATTTACTTTTTGCAGCGATTCTGTCAGCTGGACAGGAAGTATGTGGAGCCATTCCAGACCATTTTCCGCGAACAGTTTGAAACAATCCATCGGCTGGACACCAACAAACTGCGCAACGTGGCCAAGTTCTTTGCTCATCTCTTACACACAGATGCCATTTCTTGGGCTGTAAGTCAGTTACATTGTAAATGGCAGCAAATTATGCTTGATCCAGGTTGTTTTGTAAATAGTCAAATGTTGACTGAGCGGACACATGCACACACACTGACTTATGTACACTGGAAAAAAATGCACACACAAAGATTCCCTTCCTGTCTGTCTTGCACACACACACACACACACTCTCCCTCACTCTCTCTCTCTATTCCTTCTTCACTATCTCTCACACACAAGGTCTCAGTCTCTCTCCAGTTAAAGCAAAATTTTGATTCTAATTCAAATCAGAATTGTCAATTTTGTTTTGTAAAGAATCACTGACTCAGGACATTGTAAAAAAAACAACTAATAAAAATAAGAATAAAAAGAACAAAAACAAGATTGGGAAGAAATTAAACATTTCGGTTTTATAGATTACAACAGAGCAACGTTAGATACATGGAGGGCTCTCATTGTAGATTGAAATATATCAAGAACAACAGATATCAGGTTTTTGTAATCATTCTTATGGAAAATACCAAGTTGGCAACCTCATATATTTTTGTCCTGAACTGTATAGGTTGAATTGTTGGGATGTAAGAACAAGATGTTTGTTTGCTGTTTTCCCATGATGATAGCATGGTGGTGATGGTGACAGGTGATGAGCTGTATGAAGCTGACTGAGGAGGACACCACATCGGCCAGCCGCATCTTCATCAAAATCCTTTTCCTGGAGCTCTCTGAGTACATGGGACTGCCTAAACTTAACAATCGTCTGAGAGACCCGTAAGTGAAACAAGTTTTTAGCTGTTGATCTTTCTTTTCTTTTTCCCAGTGTTTGTGTTAAGAATGGGTTGCATACAGCTGTTATCTGCTATTGATTAAGCAAAATATTGGTTATGCATCCCTATTGCATAGTCATGAAGCGGAATACCCAGTTATGCATCCCTATCACGGGGTCACAAATTAAAATTAGTCTCCAAAGAAGCAGAATGCTTTTTTTTTAAATTCTTGAAAACCATGGCTTTGTATGCCTTCCCTTATAGTCACCTCAGTGTTGGTGGATTTATGAAGACAGCTGTGGAGGGACTCAGTGGTCTTCACTTGATGGGATATGCTTGCTCAGTCTGGCTCTGCCACTGGTTATTGTCAGCATGGAGACAAAAGATGGCATTCTGCATATGCTGAATCGAATAAGCATCGCTGAATACCACTTCAGTGACTCAACAGTAGGGTCTTTTGGTGTGTAATCTCCTGGTGACCTGACATTAAATCCTTTAGAACTGTAAGGGGTAGAATTATTATTGATGGAGTTCTGGTAAGGAGGATGTTTTTGAGGGTGTCTGGAATAGTGGTATTTGGGCAAAGAAAACAGGAGAAAATTCCCAACAAACGAAAACCAGCCAATTGTTAGGTAATGATTCAGCATGGAAATGGTGGTTTATTGAGACATTTTGACACTGAACACTAGCCAGGCACAAAAGTTTTTGAATCTGCATAAATGCTGTCTATCCTACATTATATAAGTAACACCAACAATCTCATCTGTTGAAAAAATGGTGACTGCTGGACCTTTTAAAACGACTTTAAAATGATAAAAGATGGTGTCAAATCAAAGGTACCTTTAAACGAAGATAAAAACGACACTTTGAGTCATAAACTCTTTGTCAGGTGAAGAGGTGTTGGCAGGTCACAGTAGTCTGTACTGAAAAGGTGAGTACATCTAAATGGCTTCTTTTTTTTCTTTCTTTTTTTTCTTCTTCACCCCACCCTCATGTTCCTCCCACCCCCCTCTCTTCCAACAAATCAGTGAGCTGAACAGCAGTTTCCAGCCATTAAGACGTACTCACCATCTATTATCATTTTTAATCTCATCTGTATTTTTCCTTTAAATACCCTGCACTTACTGTGTTGTGGTTGGTTTGTTAATTGTATGTTGGTTCCATTCTTACAGAACCCTGCAGGAGTTCTTTGAAGGAATCTTGCCACGCAGTAACCCCAAGGATACGCGCTTTGCCATCAACTTTTTTACCACCATCGGACTTGGGGGTCTGACGTAAGTGTCTATTGCTGCTTCTGTGTTTAGTTCACTATTGTGAATTGGAAGTATTATAACTTATTGGAGAGAAATTAGTCCATTTCATATCATAGCCATGTTTCCCTGGTGTCAGGTCTGCTGGAATAAAGATTCCTGTCTAACTGGACATACAAGTCTTTCAGTCTGTGCAACAAGTATTGTGTAGTGTTTCGATTGATTTATTTTTTGTATGTGTGTGATTTTCCTCTTTTATGAAGGTGGGCTGCTTTTCTTTGGTCAGTGAATTTTGCCTTATTCATTGGTTAAGATGTTTGGTGGAGGGAAAGCCTGGAAAGAAAATATATTACTTGTATGATCTTGGATGGATCTTTCAAAAGGGTCTGATAGAGGAAAATATTGTTCAGTTGATTTTAGTAGTTTGAATGTAGATTCAAGTCTGATGTACTGTCTGTGTGTTTAAATAGAGGGAGGGGAACACATTCCGAAATCTGTTCTGTTTCCAAGCTCTGAATCGATGGAAATAATGATGTGTCATTGCTGCACTGAAATTGCTTTAAAAAAAAAAAAAAATTTAATTTAAAAAAAAACCAAAAAACACCTTGTATGGAAGTAGTGACTGTGCAGTACAAATGATGATGTTTGACAGGGAAGACCTACGAGAACACCTGAAGGGCATCTCCAAGCAACTGATGCAGCACAAGCAGCAACAGGAACAGCAACAGAAACCTCCTACCTCATCCTCGGACAGCTCTGATTCAGACAGCTCTGATTCAGACAGCTCTGACAGCTCTGACTCGGGTTCTTCAGACAGTTCAGATTCAGGTCAGTTTGGAGATCAACATCTTTATTTGATTGTGTATGTCCTCTAAGTGCCTGTTGTAGTTGCAACAGTTGTTCTGCTTTGTTTGACAGTTCTTTATTTTGTACATATTTTGCCGTGTCAGTTACTTCTTGGGCAGTGATGAAAAAGCCCCCATCCCCTACTCCCACCCCCCAAAAATGGCCCTGTGGAACGGTGTCCATGAAGACAGTGTCCTGGGCTTGGAAGTTATTGTCTTGGACAGGATTTTCAGTAGACCAGGGTTTTTGTTTCCTTGGTCACAAGACAAGGAGTGGTGGGTTGGTCTGTTGGATGATTTGATAAACATGAATTTAATTACACATACTTAACTGTGACCCAACTAGTGCAGACTCCGGCAGGGGTCTGACATTCCTGCCCTGTGCAAACAACTATCCGCCTATGCGGAGAAAACGAAACTACGGCCGATAACCTCCCGGAAGTAGGTAACACGTGAATTCATTCACACATAATCAGTGCCAGCAAGGTGGTTTTCCCTGGCAGGTAATTATGTACACAGTAAAGTCTGCCTTGGTTAAATATATTTAAAGACAAGGGAAAAGTCGCCCTGGGTATGTATATGTGGGCAGCACATATGCTCACGCACATTACAAACATTTGCATGGACATGTTTGTATACTTTCACTGAAAAGCGTATGTACATGGACACACATGCACATAACACATTTGTTGCCATGCATAAAGTACACATGTACACAATAACAGAATGGATGTAGTCACTTGGCAAAGAATTACACATATATTCTGACATTTCTAGTACATATGTATAACCAGTGCCTGATGAACCTTTTCACTGCCAAACTCGTATTTATGCAGCAGCTATGTAGAGGACCCAAGTCACTGAAGGGTGACCAGATCATGTGTCTGTTATCCTTGAACCTACTGCTCTTTACGATCGGTGGCAGGATAGGCCATATTTTCTGCACAGCACAGAGGGAATCCCCAGCTATTCTTAGACACCATATTTTCTGTGTTTACAGCACAATGGAATTTTGCACTCTAAATTGACTGGCGGTGAAAGGGTTAAAGAGCTGACAAAATAATAGGGAACAGTGGGCTGGGATGTGAATTGCTGGGAAGTCTGGCTATGATGTTCATTACAGTTATGTCTCTGTTCCCAGATTCGGACGACTCTGACAGTTCTTCTGACTCAGAAATGGAGAAGAAGAAGGGCAAAACCTCCAAGACCAGAGAGGTACCGAAGGACAAGCCATCACGCTCACATAGTGCAAGACGCTTGGAACGTCAGAACAGCCGTCATGATTCAGGCCAGACAGAGAGCGCTCAAGGACGCCACTCCAACAGAGACGACGGCCGTTCTCGAATTGAGGACAAACTGCTCAAATTAAGTCTGCCCAAAGGGATGTCACTGGTGGACCCCTCAGCAGTGGAGCACAAGGAGTCCCCTCCCCCTAGTAGGAAGAACCGAGACAAGTCCAAGAAAAAAAAGGGGCGTGGAAACGCTCGTGGAGGTGGCGATGGAAGAGGCCAGCGGCGGCGACGCAACTCTGATCGAAAGCGTCGCCTCAGCAACAGCATGGACCAGGGTGTGAACAGGGACCTCACTTTCTTCCGAGGGGAGCGGGACAGCAGGGGCATGACCCGGGAGGACCTTGGGCGGCCGAGGGAGGATATGATGCGGGGCAGAGATGACATGGGGCGTGGCCGAGACAGGATCGACAGGGAAGACATGGGGCGGGGCCGACCCCCAACCCCACCACCAGCCAGGAGACGCCAAGATGGCTATGGTGCCGTGGAGGGTCGAGGTGGTCGGCGTGACCTGTCCCCAGGGAGAGGGATGGCACGATGGGACGATACGTCTGACAGACCGGATGGCTATTTCCAGCAAAGAGGGGACAGGATGGACCTGGAGGCATCTCCACCCCCAAGGGGTGGGGACCGTCATGGCCGCATGTCGCCCACTTTGAGGCGAGACCGGCAGGACTTCGAGGATTTCCCTCCAGCTCGAAGGCATGACAGGTTGGACCTGGATGAGGGAGCTCAGCGGCCTTACGACCGACAGGACTTGGATTTGGACAGTCGTTATGACAGTCTACCTCGAGGGCAGCGGAGGCGTGAAAGTCTGAGCCCACCACCTCGTATGGGCAGAAGAGAGATGGATTCCCCACCTCGCCGTTTAGACAGCCCTCCTCGACATTCTGGTCGTCTGGATGTAGACAGAGGAAGGGAAGACTTCCCCAGGGGTAGGGGAGACCTTGATCGAAACATGGACAGGGGAAGAGATGATATGGATAGAGGAAGAATGGATATGGATAGGGGTAGAGGTGACATGGATAGGGGAAGAGGTGACATGGACAGGGGAAGAGTAGATATGGACAGGGGTAGAGTTGAAGTAGACAGAAGCGTGGATCGGGGGCGAAGAGACCTGGAGAGAGAGAGGAACATGGACAGGGCTAGAGGAGACATGGACAGAAGCAGGGACATGGAGCGTGGCCTTGACAGGGGCAGAGGGGAGGTGGAGCGTGGGCGAAGCAACGTCAGGCGGAGCCTGGAGCGAGGGCGTGGGGACTTGGATTGGGACAGAGACTTTGACCAGGGTATGGAGCGAGGGAGAAACATGGAGAGAAATGGGGAAAGAGGACGGGTGGACATGGATGTAGGGCGGGGCAATGTGTCCAAGAGTATGGAAAGAGGCCGGGGAGATGTGGATAGAGGAAGGGGTGACCTGGATAGGGGGATAGACAGAAGAGATGATCGTGAACTGGATCGAGGTCGGGGAGACAGGGACAGGGGGAGGATGGAGCTTGACCGAAGCAGAGATGATGCAGACAAAGGTAGGATGGTGGAGAGAGAGATGAATCGTAGAGACAGAAGCAGAGGACAGGTAGAACCCGAAAGTCCTGTCCGTCAGAGTAGGAGAGAATTGACACATTCACCTCCCTTGACAAAGCGTCGAGATATGAACAGAGATCAGTACCGTGAAACAGACGACCGTTCTGTCTCCCCTCCAGCCAGGAAGGAGAAAGTGAGGGAGAGAAATGATGACGGCGTTGCCATGAGACGCTCGCTGTCACGTGATAAAAAAGAAAGACGTAAAACATCCCAAAGAAACAAGGAAGAGGGTAGGCGTGATCGAAGTAAAGAGAAACGTCACCGTTAATGTGTCACAAAGGGCAGTTTGTGTGTTCATGGTTTCCTCATGCCCCTTCCAGTCGATGACAGTGCGAGAGGTTTTGTTTTTTAATCAAAACTTTTGTTGAAAGCCACCCTTTTCCTAGGCACGTGTAGGTTTCTGTGTGTGCCTGTGAAATAGTGTGATTTGATTCTGTGCCGACTTAAATTTGCAGTTCAGAGTTACTGTTTCATGATGTTTGTTAATTGATTTATGAAGTGTTGATATGAATATTGAGTTATCAGTGAAAGCTATTTGTTTTGTTACAATATATGAAGTATGGGTGTATGTACCTATTTGTGAAAACTGATTGTTAGGGTGTGTGGAGTATGGATGTGAATATTTTTGATCAATAAGTGAAAATTGTTTTATAGTTAGGGCCCGGCCGATTGTGGAGTTGGATATGGATTCAGATGTGGAAGTGTGTTGTTTTTCTTTTTCTTTTTTTTAGCAGACTGCTGACTGTGAAGTGGTGTGTTGAAGTGATGGAACCCTGACCCTGGAGAGCACTTGTTAAGCATTGTTATTATATTTGAAGGATGATATGTCCCTGTTGATCTACATTCTGAACTTGGATATATTTCATGATCATGAATGCCTATGCAGTGTGATTGGGGTATTTGGTTGGAAGGTATGTCCTCATTAAAACAGGAAAAACAATAATAATGATAATAAAAAATTTTTAAAAATGCATGGACTGCCCTTATTGCATAATTTGTGTGTTTTTAGTGCACTGCTTCCAAGCAAATGTTTCTCTGTGTGAGTGCATGCATGACTTATTGTAAGTTTGTGTTATTTTGTTTTACTTTTGTTTCTTTGTTTCATTGATTGTTTTGTTCAGTTGTGTTCTCTCATAGATGTGTATTTCATTAAGACTGAGTTTGGAAGTATGACTTTGTCATGACTGTTTCTGTAACTTAATAGAAGGAAAACTGCTCGGTTTAGCATTGATATTCAAAAAACAGTTTACAGACTCCAGTAGTAGTAGATATTGTTCATCACACTGAATTCAACACACACTAATGAATAAATGAAAAAAAGAGCATAGAAAATTAAGTAAGGACATAAATGTTTTACACAAAGCCAAAACAAATACAGTAATTTTATTTTTGTAAGTGTGATGTTTGCCCCTGTCCTGTTGAAAGCAAATGGGTTTATTATGTTACTTGAGTTAAAAGAGTGAGATTGTTGCACTTGTTTACTGTTTACTAAATAAAAACAATAGCATACAGGATTTTTCTTTTCTTTTTTTTTTAATGTAAAATACAAAAACATCTTTAGGGCTAAGCCATTTCCAGAGCAGAACTGCAAAAGTGCAGTATGAACATAGCGCACCATTGAAAAATAAGTACAGAAAACAATATATCGTATGTGTCTGTTAGTCATCCAGCAGAGAATTCAGATAGTTATATAACCTGACAAAAAGAATTAGAAGTATATACAGCACTACAGGAGAGTGAAACAAGGTTGATATTAATTTCAAAATTAAGGGTTTGGGTATATATATTTTTCTTATATAAGGCACTTAGCAATATTCATTTATCAATATGGTCAATAATGAAGAAAGAATAAGCTCCTTTAAGTTAACTCCTCCATACGAACAGCGAGAGAGACGACGTTAACAGCGTTTCACCCCAATTACCATCATCAAAATATTGCAAGCGGAAGGCTCTTATACTGAAGACGTGAATGTTGACAAAGAATACCACAATTCTGATGACGGAAGCTAAAGGTTGGGTCATTCAGACACCCACTGGACATCTGAGGGGTCTGTGTAGAGGAGAAGAGAGGACTGGCCATACTGAGTGAGTTAAGTTGATTATAAACAACTGCTTAATTACTGTATTAACATTCTTTCTAAATCAGAACAAAAAACTGATAACAGATTTCAGTGGGATTTTTCTACAAAATGTTACCAGGGACAACCCTTTTGTTGCCTTGGGTTCTTTACATGTGCAAAGTTCATGCTGCTTATTGTCTCATCCAGATGAAAAGCATCCAGACCATCACTCAAGTTTTTGTGGAGGGGGAGAAAGTACTGGCAGGTGTGGGATTCAATCCTGTGCACTCAGATTCTCTGGCTTCTTAGGCAGACATGTTACCATTAAGCTATTGCTCTATCCCAGAGCATCTATCATTTAAGGCTGCATTTGAATCATACCTGTGGTCCACCAGCCACTGCATCATGGACAGTGTTTCATGGCCAGAAGTTTAGTCAGACCATGTAATCTGCATTCCTGTGGAGTACTGCTCAAGTTCCATTGAAGTGACACAGATCAACAAGGCCACACTTTGGTCACTGTCATGATGCTGGAACGGTGCCTGTCTTCAACACACCATGATGACAGTACTGCCAAAGGCCTTGCAGTTAACACTTCAGAAAGTCACTGCTTGTCAACCAGCAGATACTGTCTTTTCACTCATTTCTGGTTTGTTTTGTTGTTGTTGTTTTTGTTGTTGGTTTTTTGTTGTTGTTTTTGTCATTACTAGAATTAGTGCAGGGTCTCTGGTCAATGTTTCCAAGATCATGGTGTCTTATAAAGTATGGAACTTCCTCCCATGTTGACATTCTTGGGAAACATTTGTCATTAACCAGTTGAATCAGCTGATGTCCCCAAAAAATGTTGCCATAATGCCTGTAAGATGTCCACTGACATCCTACATTTAATGATTTATTGTGATTTTTCCTTCATCAGAATTTGGTTCAATGAACACAAACAGAATCTGAATGGTTTGTTTAATGGGTCTGGATTACAAGCATGCTAATTAAATGAACATATGTCAGATGGAGGACCCCTTTCTTCTCGATAATATTTCACTGACTGGACTTTGTGAAGGGCACAATGCACATTTATGAATGTAAATGATGTATTCATACAATACACCATTGCTAGTACTGTAGTAGACCACTGGAGAGTTCTGCGGCCATCTTGGATCTAATGCAAGTGCATTAACTCACTCAGTACAGCCAGTCCTCTCTTCTCCTCTACACAGACCCCTCGGATGTCCTGTGGGTGTCTGAATGACCCAACATTTAGCTTCCATCGTCAGAATTGTGGTATTCTTTGCCAACATTCACCTCTTCAGTATAAGAGCCTTCCGCTTGCAATATTTTGATGATGGTAACTGGGGTGAAACGCTGTTAACGTCATCTCTTTCACCGTTCGTATGGAGAGAGTTAAACTTTAAACTCAGAATAGCGAGCAATGCCAAAGGCGATCAACATAGATAAAAGCAGCAAATATGTGCTGTTCCCCCATTTCTTCAGTTGATAGCCTCCATTGTAACAACCAAACTGTGTACATTAAAGTGCTACCATATGTGCACACGCACGCACGCACACATACACACACACACACAAATATTAAGCAAAAAGTTGAAAAATGAAGCCTGCTGTTTCACACATTCTGCCTCTCTTGATCGCCTTTGTTGCTCACAAGTTTGGAGAACCAATCAACTTCAAGAGCACAGATAATGTGACGTGCCTTTATAATTCATGTAAGCATGGAACTCGCCAGAGGTCTATTGTGAGGGAAGGAGGAGAGGTTATGATTTGCTTTTGGTAAAAAAAAAAAAAATTATTCTCTGGTTTTATTGCTGTGGTGGTCATGTTCTGCGTTGATCTTGCATTGGCAAAATCTCATTTCTCTGTTGAGTCACTGACAAATTTCATTATTCAGAACACCAGACATAGCCTACATGGCTGAAGAAGGGTTCTACTAAGTGGAATTGCAACTTTCATTGTACAACATTATTCTCCTGTCTTGTTTTGTTTGAGTTTGCCTTTGGAAAAAAGGATGCAAAATGGATAAGATGCTTATCTGCCAGTACAGCAACCATGATGTTCTGGATTCAAATCATGGTCTCACCCTTCTTCCACATTTGACTGGAAAGTCAAACTGAGAATCTAGTAATTCAGGATGAGACAATAAACCAAAATGCAGCACTCATTTGGTGCACTGAAAAAGAACCCATGGCAACACAAGGTTTGTTGTCTGGCAAAATTCTGTAGTAGAAATCCACTCTTTGTTCACAAATGTATATGCATGCACTCAAGGCCTGAAAATCATGTTGAGTTATGCTACTGGTTTGGTATCTGCCTAGCAGATGTCGTGTAGTGTTTTTGAATTTTTTCTGAATGCAGTGATGTTTCTTTGAGAGACTGAAACTGACTTTGCTGGTTTTTGACTCACATGTGCAAACAAAGTGAGTCTATGTTTTAACCTGGTGTTTGGTTGTGTGTGTGTGTGTGTGTCCGTGGTAAACTTTAACATTGACATTTTCTCTGCAAATACTTTGTCAGTTGACACCAAATTAGGCATAAAAATAGGAAAAATTCAGTTCTTTCCAGTCATCTTGTTTAAAACAATATTGCACCTCTGGGATGGGCACAAAAAAATAAAAAATGAAGCCTAATTATATGCAAACTGCATTTACTGTTATATTTATATATTTTATATTCTCTAAACTTGGCACTTTGATCTGATATTCTGACACAACAACAAGAGCAGTCATTATTATCATTTTTTGTTCAGACAGGAACTTCTTTTGCTAAGCATGGAAGTTTTATTTATTTTGCAAATGTTTTGGTGCAGATAGTAAAAAAGGGAAATTACTCTGTAATTAATGCTAGGGGACTTGATTTGCTTTAAACTGATCTTTCTCATCTTAAACATTACATTTTGAAATTTTACTCAATACATAAAAAGCTTGCGTGTTTTACTCAAGTGTACAGGGCTTTCACTATGCTCATTCGCCCAAGTGGGTCTTTTTCGGAAAATACTAAAATCAATATGTGTGGACTTTACAGATCTGTTGGCTGAGCCCTGAAGGTCATGGGCAAAAATTAATTGTGTACACATATTTATACACATTCAAAGCGCGTGCTCATATTCTTCGCGAACGCGAACGACACCATTTTGTTTCAAGTTGTTGACCTGCCCATTCAATCCTATATTCAATGGACAATACACGATAACATGTGATGGAAAGTTGGAGAAGGAGACCGTTAAATATTTATTCAGAGAAAGATTTGTGAACGCCTCATCACTTACTGGATTATGCCCCAAACTGCCATGAAAATATCCACAGAATCAGTCGGAATTCACAGTTAAAAATTGTAAACCATGCAAGTTAATACCTTGAACTGATCACGATGAAACGAACAAATTTCCAGTCTTGACTTTTCTCAAAATTAAGTCCTTTTCACTAATTACGACGTTTAGAAGTACTTGTACTTGGCTCTACATGTTATTAGTTTAACAAAATACTAAATTTTAATATCAACTTTAAAACTATAAAACTAGAATGAACATAAAAGAGAAATTGAATCGACCGTGTCGTACTACATTCCCGGCGGGTGTAACTAAACTTGTACATCTATCTAGATCTAGTGAAAACGGCTAAATGTTGCAGTGTGATTGCGGTGATAGCCATTAAAAAGAATTTTTTATTACCCTTTAAGATTTTTTGAATGCCCAAGATACACCAGAATAATATGATTTAAACAGCGTTCTCACTGCGAATACTGCAATTGATTTATCACCCTTTAAAAAAGTATGTTCAAATGTTAAATTTTAGAACGTCAGTTAAGGAGCCACGATAGTGTAATGGATAACACGCGGGGTTCGAATCTGGTTAGGACTTTTTTTTTTTTTTTTGAAACGCGAAGCTTTATAATAACAAATACAGAACACATTTTAACGATTATATTTTTTTTAAAGTGTATCACAAGTGAGTCTTGAAGCCTTGCCTCTCTTGTTTTTTTTTCTCTTTCTTTCTCTCTCTCTCTCTCTCTCTCTTTCTCTCTTTTCTTTCTTTCTCTCTCTCTCTCTCTCTTTTTTTTTTTTTTTTTTGTTGTTTTTTGTGTTTTGTTGTTTTTTGTTTTCTTCTGTTTTTGTTTTTTTGTTTAAACAAAATGATTTTTCTCAATCAGTCAGTCAAACCAGCTTAATGTCTTCATTGAAAATAAAAAGAAAATTATATTTTTATGAGCATTGTGATTGTTATCACAAACAAATAACCTGTTTTATTTTCTTCTACATCTATAATTTACCTTAAACATGCTATTTCCAGTTGCATTTTGTTTTCTAGTTTTGTTTTTCAAATGTCTTTCTGGGGAGGTAGAATTAGACTTTTGGCACACAAAAATTTTTGACATCACTTTGAAAAGCTTGAATAATTATCTACAATAAAAAAAATTTTAAAAAATGAAAGGGGGGGGGGGGAAAGATTTGGAATCAATAATCATATTCATTTTTGGTCAACAAGAACATTTACTTTACTTCTGTATCTTGTATAGTTTTTGTACTAAGATTTTAAAAAATTATTACTCCTGAATCCTCAAAATTCCCTGTCAAGGGGATAGCACTTTTTTCTTTTCTTTTTTTTTTCCTTTTTTTTTAACGAAATTCCCTGACACTGAACTGGTTAAGGAATTAAAGGACTCTTGAGTGAAGTGAGAGACACTCAGAAATAGCACCCCAGATGTTAGATACAGTCACAGTAACACACACATGAGACATACACACACAAACCAAACTAAACAAATGCACAAAGATTTCCATGTTGGCTTCTTTTTTTTTTCTTTTCTTTTTTTTTTTAAATTATGATTTATCTTTCCATAATCAGATTCAGAATGAGCAGTCATTGGCCGAAATATTCAAGCAGGAAATGCTTTTTAATATCCTGTCAAGGAGCATTGGATACATTTCTTCTTAGTCTTCTCAAGCTTAAGAAACATAAAAACACATCTTGAAAAAAACATGAATGGCATTCAGTTCTGTAGTTAGTTGGGAAACATTTCTTTTCAATATTTTTCTTGATGCAATATTCAGTTACCCATTAGCTTCAGACTGCAGAATAGTGCTGTTTGTGGTTTCCCATGGTTATAGTACCCTTGTCATAAATCATGTCACAAACATAGAGCTGGGACTGTTAGAATAATGATTTGACTCATCGTATTGGAAATCATGATTGAAATCATGATGCATAAATCATGTCACAAACATAGAGCTGGGACTGTTAGAATAATGATTTGACTCATCGTATTGGGAATCATGATTGAAATCATGATGCTGTGGTGATTAATCAGTATTTTGCCGCTCATTCTTTGACTTCAGGCAACAGCATGTTCCATGCATAAATAGGTTGTGTGTGTGTGGTTTGTTGGTTTGTGTGTGTGTTTTGTTTGTTTGTTTGTTTGTTTTGTTTGTTTGTTTGTTGTTTTTTTGTTGTTGTTTTTTGTTTGTTTGTTTTTTTGTTGTTGTTTGGGGGGAGGGACATTAAGATAAAAGGGGGATGGAGTTAGTTGACATAGATTTTTATGTATGCAAAAGTGGGCTGATGGCAGATTAGAAACATACTCTAAAAAAATTGTTTCAACATGTGAGGGATTCTTTGTTCATTTCTTTGAATTGTAGATTCAGGCAACATATTTTTCACTTTGTTAATTAATACTGGAATTGTCAACTTATTTTCCGTGAAAGAAAGGTGGGGGCAGGGATAAGTTTGGGAATGAGAATAAAAAGACTCCCAGAAACAAACTCCTGAATACAAACTTCAAAATATGTGATTTGACAATGTATTGCACATTTCACTCGGCATGATGATGAAGAGTCTGTACAGGTGTAGACTCTAACAGTTTTATACATTCAATTTAGTTACAAATTTTACACGCGTAACAATTGGTGACACTCAATTTTTTGCATTGGATTCATTCTCCATCAGTCCATGTTCATTCCTTTAACCAATTCTTTTCTGTGGCCCAGTGATGTCTGTTTCCTTGTCTGTTTGCTCTCAATTAAATTTTTCATATTCATTCACAGAATCATAGAGCTATATGGTATGCTCAGTTGTTCATCACACATGACAAGTCTTTTAAAAGCTGATCAGTGGGGTCTGTGATGGCCTGGTGGGACCCCTGTCTCATGGCTTCATTCCATATTTCTCCACACACTCCTGCACCATCTGTCCACCAAAAGAAAAGGCATCTTGTATTATGAGAAGACTGAGATAGATATAAGATACTTATTTTTGGCCAAGATAATAAGTAACAGTCAACTCTAACAGATCCGTTACCACTCTGCTTTCTGCATGGGGCTACCAATTCTGTGAAGTTTGCAAAACCAATCTCTCTCTCTCTCTCTCTCTCTCTCTCTCTCATTCTTTGCCCAGAGCGCAGGATGTAATAAAGCAATGCATTTTTTCCTTTACTGGCTTCAAATAGAATTTCATTTTGTTTGGTTTCTCTAACCAAGCCGAGTTCTGCACTTAAGATTTCGTATGGGACCACCAAAGATACCAGATGATAGATCTTCAAATGGATCATGCCAACTCAGTTGCAGCTTTCTGAACTTAAGAATGGAATTTTGCTCTCATTGCAAACATGCATGGTATGCTAATGCATAGTCACAGGAAACACACACACACACACACACACACACACACACACTGTCCCCCGCCCCCAACCCCCCACCTCCCCCCAACAAGTACCCCTCTTACCCCACACTGGCGGGCATTGTCCATATTGGCACACCAGAAGGAAGGACCATAGGTACAGGCATCCACCCCCACTGCCTCTCTGCCTTCATCAACCCTTTCTGTGGGTGCTGCAAGCTTCAGTCTCCCTTCATGTGCATCTGCGGAGCACATCTTCAGCTCCTGCCATCCATATAAAGCAACAAGCAGCATTTGATAAAAAGTCAAATGTGCGAAGTTAAAGGCTATGAATTGTAAATTAATTTGCAGAGTTGATGTA
This sequence comes from Babylonia areolata, assembly GCF_041734735.1. Lineage (NCBI taxonomy): Eukaryota > Metazoa > Mollusca > Gastropoda > Neogastropoda > Buccinidae > Babylonia > Babylonia areolata. The sequence continues at coordinate 66,516,671 of NC_134876.1, forward strand.
AATAAAAAAAGGCACTGATGCATAGAAATTAACACACATTCTCTCTCTCTCTCTCTCTCTCTCTCTCTCTCTCTCTCTCTCTCTCTCTCTGTGTGTGTGTCATGTTCTCAAAAGTCTTTAAGTCTTTCCCTGTCTGTTCCTCTCCACATCTCCCTCTTTACCATTGTCTTCTTCCATCTCCTCCCTTTCTCTCCTGTCCCCATTTTCTTGACAAGTGCTCATGTTTAATTTTTGTTTACCAGTGACACTATGTACTGTATAAATCTTCCATGCATGCACACACATTACCACACACTTACAGTTTGACAGCCAATGTGGAAACACATCACATCACTCCATTTATGAATTTTTCCATCACAACAACATACAATGCAAATGATGTGGGAATCAGGTGCTAAGGGGAATGAGAGATTCAAACCCACAAACTTCTCAATGGAAGCCTGGTGCTCAGCTAATCAAGCCAAATAATGTATGCAACACAGTTAATCAAATAAACAGGTGTGCATGTACATAGGCACACCACATTTGCGTGCTCAGTCTCTCTGGTTTTCTTACCTTACAAAGCTCCAAAGGATTGTCCTTTTCAGCCAGCAGTTTTAAGACCAGGGGAGTGAACTGCTTAACAAGTGTGTTGCACTGTAGAATAGAAACAAAGAGGCAATGGAAATGAATGAAGTGATGAATAAAAATCTATATATGTATAGTTTCTTTTAAAATATTGATGTGTTCTTTAGTCACGGAAATCAGTGCTTGTTTGACCTTTTTTTTTTTCAATCTAAAGAGAGCATCAAGCAATATATATAAAGAGTAGATGAGTGTGTGTAGATGGGGGAGGTGTAGGGGGGAGGGAGGGGCGGAAAAGGGGGGGGGGGGTGCTAAACTCCTGAGAACAATTTAAAGGACCCATTACAAGCTGTCTTGTAATGTCAACAGACAAATGCAAGCTGGTATCATTAGTAACAGCAGATGAGACATCTGAACCTCAGGAGACAGCTACTGTCAAAGCCTCACGAAATGGCACAGTGTTCAGTGTTTGTAATCTATTGTGAGTTGTATGTCACTCTATTACGCACCATGAAATGGCACAATACAATCCCTTATGGGACTGGCTGACTAAGCCTCATGAAACAGCTAAGTGTTATTCGTCTGTCTTGGCCCATTCTCTCAGTTAAAGCCTCATGAAATGGCAGTTTTTGCATGGGACTGTATCTAAGATGCAGTCTCTTGTGGCACTGCATTCTCTCTCCATTAAGCGTCATGAAATGGCACAACGTATAGCGTCCATTGTGGGATATCAATTACTTTATCCACAAGATCTGGAACAGATCAGTCAGTGCCGGACCATGGGAACTGAAGGTCAGTCCTTCCTCATCACCTCATCAAACACACATACACATGGAAGGTACTCAACAGAAGTACTTATGTCCTCCAACAATCCTTGGAAATATTCAAAGCAACTCTCGAGCAAAATAGTACAATGGTCCACCAATAGCTCCTCCAGTGGCTGCAAGGTTGTCGGTCAGGAAAGCCAATAACACTTACAGTGGAGGTAAAGTTGTCAAGCAGGAAAGCCAATAGCACTCACAGTGGCAGTAAGGTTTTCGGTCAGGAGAACTTACAGAGGTAGTAAGGTTGTCGGGCAGGAGAACCGATAGCGCTTACAGAGACGGGAAGGTTGTCATTCAGGAAAGCCAATATCACTTACAGTGACTGTAAGGGTGTCATTCAGGAAAGCCAACAGCACTTACAGTGACGGTAAGGTTGTCATTCAGGAAAGCCAACAGCACTTACAGTGACGGTAAGGTTGTCATTCAGGAAAGCCAATAGCACAAAGCCAACAGCACTTACAGTGACGGTAAGGTTGTCATTCAGGAAAGCCAATAGCACTTACAGTGACGGTAAGGTTGTCATTCAGGAAAGCCAATAGCACTTACAGTGACAGTAAGGTTGTCATTCAGGAAAGCCAATAGCACTTACAGTGAAGGTAAGGTTGTCATTCAGGAAAGGCAATAGCACTTACAGTAAGGTTGTCATTCAGGAAAGCCAATAGCACTTACAGTGAAGGTAAGGTTGTCATTCAGGAAAGCTAATAGCACAAAGCCAATAGCACTTACAGTGGCAGTAAGGTTGTCATTCAGGAAAGCCAATATCACTTACAGTGGCGGTAAAGTTGTTGGGCAGGAGATTACAGATGTCATCCAGCAGCTTCTCCACCTCGTCCACTGTGGACTGTTCGTTCAGAGCCTCCTTCAGGAAGTTGGCCACCGTCTGACAGACGATGCACACCTCTTCGTTTGACACATCGCTTGTCTGCTTTCCTGCAATAAATGCTGAATAAATATATAGGTATTCATAGGAACACACACACACACACACACACACACACACACACACACACACACACACACACACACACACACACACGCACGCACGCACGCACGCACGCACGCACGCGCGCACGCACAGAGGAAGAGCTAAGGTTGCAGATTGTTGACCATTTCCTCAGTTTCTGATATTCTACCTGTCGTGTTGAAGTAGAAAGCAGTTGGTCACAGAAAGAAAGCTATGAGCATTCTTCTGAATATATTCATCCAGTGACTCTTTTCACTGGTTCGTGTGCAAGATGGTGGCAAGCTTTAACATCAAACAAAGTTGTATGTCCAAGGCCAATAAGCGGAACATGTTGTGCCAGCTTATCACAAATGTGACGAGATGCCTTTCCCTGAATGGACAGATGTAATCAGGTATGTCGCGATCCAGATTACACTGACACACAAAATAGTCACTAGCTTCACTGAAGAACTTTTCCCCAGGTAAGAAGAAAGAGTAAACTCGATAAACGAATCTCGCAGTCAGGTTTACTTACTTTTTCTTAGACAGAAAGAAAGAAGAGAAACTAAGGCGGAAGTATCTCACGCTGCCGACAGTCAACTCTATACTGCAGGACTTGGGAAACGGATGTGGTGGCCGACTGGGTAGAGTGCTATGTAGATTCTTCCCCGAGTATCTCTGTCAGTGTGTGGGCTTCATATGCATATCAGATACGCGCGTTTAAGAGCCTGTAATCTGTGTCAGTATTCGGTGGGTTATGAAAATACCCAGAGCTCATCAACCACAATAAAGACATCAGCAAATTTATGTTGGTTGTTGAACGGGAAAACATACCGAAGACCTGAAGCAACAACTGCATACGTGTCATGAAATTTAATGATGGGACTTGGCCAGACGATGGCGAACTGGACAGTGGATAACAAGAGAAGATAAATTTCTTCCACTCCATAAAATCATGATGATTCCATTAAAAATGTCAGAGGCTGAAATTAGGGCAGTGCCTTTGTGTGAGTGAAGGGTTGCTGGATCTGTCCGGTCTCCCCGGCAGGTCAACAGATGTCTGTTGGGCAATGTCAATGCAAATTATTCTCTGGAAATAGTCCTCGTTATTGAGCTTTACAATCAGAAAAACAATTTGATCTATTTGCATGACACCCCCTCTGGATAAGCATTAAAATTTTGTTCTTACACCCGACCCTAAACTAAGGGTTTACACACAATCAACTTTGTTTAAGTATATCAAAATTTTGAAGATGACGGTTCAATAACTGCAAACATAACGTGTTAGTGTCGGAAAAAGGTTTTGGCGACGGAAACTCAGTATATTTCAGCAGGTTTTCATTGAGCATTCAGTGCCAGAAACGCCTAAAATCCGCATCGTCCAGGCCACATCAGGAGACCCTTGGCAAGAATTGGGCTTTGTTCCTGTGCCTATTTGAGATCATCGGACATCGGACAGCACCTTTAAGGTCTTAATGAATTATGTGCTAATCGGACAGCACCTTTAATGTCTTAATGAATTATGTGCATACGCGGCATGTAGAAGATCAAATAAGGAAGTTTGCAAGTTCCGAATTCAAGTCAGCTTTATATATTAAGTGGATTTTCGAAACAAAGGCTATGGCTTACGTGCGCTGCTGCTTATAACGGAGAGTTGTTGCATAGAAAAATATTTCTAGAAAATCGTCATGGATGTAAAAAACCCACTCATAGAAATGACTGAATATGCGAGCTGCTGGCCACAAACGAAAAAGAAGAATACCCGGCCAGCACCACACACACACACACACACACACACACACACACACACACACACACACACACAAAATAACCTTGACAAAAAACAATAACAAAAAAGAAAAACAACAACCGGCACAGCACAGCCTGTAAGTGCCATCCACAGTCTAGTAAAACACAGTGTCACCTAAAAGATATCAGTTGGCACGTGCTTTGATGCCACTCACTGTTGTGTGAAGCATTGGCATCGCGCGGGCTGGGTGCTGACGTGTCCTTGCTCTCCGGAACGGCAATGTTCACCGCTGCACACAACGATGGACTGGCATGAGGAGTCAGCCCCTTATCTGAACACTGATCGACTATTAGGTGGTTACTGACGCCCCCATACACCTTCCGCCCTTACTAGAACCAAGTAAACACCGATGAGTTACACGCACACACGTGCTCACTGCTGACATGTCAAGCGCTTTCACACAGACTCACATTTTGGTCATCATCATTACCATTCCATAAAGAGAGAGAGAGAGACTGGACACTGGAGTTATTTATTGTCATTGCCAAGAAAGGTCTTTTGACAAGGGGGCAACAACATAAATTCATATATTTTAGCTTCAAAACAACAACAAAAAAACTATATTTTTTTTCTTTGAACCCTTCAGTCTGTTTAAAACAGGAAAATATGCAATACTTGGAAACACTTAAGTCACATCCTGACAAAAGCTCAACGAAAAGGAACTAAAGAAAAACAAAAATGTAATGATAATAAAATATCAAAATAAATGGGGACTAGCTCGACCATCCATTCAAAAATATATCAAACCAATACAGACTGCCTCAACAACACACTCAAGTATGCAATGTTATGTTTTCTAGTTTTGCTCAAATAAAATAGCAACTTCTGTACTGACTATAATTAAGTGTCTTCTATGCTGTTGATACTATTCTGACTTATGTACCTTTGTTTCATTGTTTGAGCTTCTGCAACGAATTTAGCAATCGATCTAATTATGATTTCATTATCACATGACAAAACAGTAACAACATCATGGCTTTTAGCCATCTCTGTTTTAAAGAATATGCACTTTTCTCGCACAGTATCATAAATTTCACACTGAAAAAGAAAATATTTTTCATCATCCACATGGTATCCACAGAGAGGACATGGTGATTGTATAGAAGTCCCAGGTTCAAACCATCGCCTGTTTGCATTAAAACCCAGAGTTCTTAACCTACATCTCGCATAATTCATTCTGTGTCATTTGTCTGTAATTATCTGAGATATGTTTCAGATTGAAATATACTTTTAAAAGAAAAGAACCAGCTATATTTTTCTTTACTTTCCATGTCAGAATGCCAGTTTTGTTTGAAGGAACAAATGAGTCTCTGAATTCTGCAATAAACTGCTGTTCGTTTCCTACACCCTGGGACAACCACACAATTCCAAAACCATGTTCAGTCAGAACCTTATTCACTCTATAACACCAGTTTTTTTTTAATTCCATCTGCAAAAGCATCATATCATAGGCCTGTTTGCTCAGACGTGTTTGTGGAAGCTTTAACAATTCTAACCAATACTTAATACATTTGACGAAAGTTCTTATATACAAAGGGTATCTTCCAGTTTCCCCATATAAAACCGCATTGGGTGAATGGATTGGAACATGCATAAAACGTTTAATTTTATGAGTATGTATTCTCTCAATGTGTGAGTTAACCGTTAGTCCCCAGATTTCAGCTGCATATGTCAGTAAAGGTTCTATCTGTACATCGATCATTTTCCAAGATAGAGAGGAATCAATAGAATTCAGTTTTCTAAGTGTTTTCAAAATTTCGATGACGCCTTTTTTACCTTTTCTGCAAAATTCTTCCCATGCATTATTCAGACTTAATTTTGTTGTAAAAATCATCCCCAAATACTTATATGAATTAACAACTCTAACTTCAGTATTTCCGTACAACCATTTTTCATGCATTGACAGATGTCCACCCATTCTAAAAACCAGAGAGAGAGAGACGTACACGCGCCCCTCGCGGATGAAAATCATGCACCTACGCACACACACATTAAAATATGTAGCTTTCTATTATCCTCTCCACAACCGTTAGGTATATATCAAAGAGCACGAACTGAATGCACCCACGCATGCGTACACACACACACACACACACACACACACTTCTACTAACACTAACATCCAAGACTCCATTCACGACCAACACTACTCGCCATTGCGTAATCCAACCACCTCCTAAAACAGAGTGTACCTGAGCTATTTGAATGGTATGGTTAGAGAGAAGAGAAAAAAAGTCATGCTCGTAAAACCCGCTCGATCGTGTGTACAAGTTAACACAAGTGGGTGAAGTCTCACTTTAGCATCCTAAATTCCCGGAGCTATATGCACGGTATATTTCGTGTATATTGCAATGCAGGCATGAAGTATAACATTTATAACAATCATTTGACATTTGTCGTCCACTCTGAGTAGGTGATTTGTGGGGTAATGTCCCACTTGTGTATCCTAGATTACCACACAAGTGATGCAGACCAGAACGTTGGAAGAAGAATCAGTAGCCAAACCCATCCAGTGAGTTTCCCCAACCCCCAACCCTTGAATCTTTCAGTCGGTAAACATCTCGGCGACAACCATACCAGTCCCGTACCCCCAACCTTGAATCTTTCAGTAGGTAAACATCTCGGCGACAGCCATACCAGTCCCGTACCCCCATAACTTGAATCTTTCAGTCGGTAAACATCTCGGCGACAGCCATACCAGTCCCGTACCCCCATAACTTGAATCTTTCAGTCGGTAAACATCTCGGCGACAACCATACCAGTCCCGTACCCCCAACCTTGAATCTTTCAGTAGGTAAACATCTCGGCGACAGCCATACCAGTCCCGTACCCCCAACCTTGAATCTTTCAGTCGGTTAACATCTCAGCGACAGCCATACCAGTCCCGTACCCCGAACCCTTGAATCTTTCAGTCGGTTAACATCTCAGCGACAGCCATACCAGTCCCGTACCCCGAACCCTTGAATCTTTCAGTCGGTTAACATCTCAGCGACAGCCATACCAGTCCCGTACCCCCAACCCTCGAATCTTTCAGTCAGTTAACATCTCAGCGACAGCCATACCAGTCCCGTACCCCCATAACTTGAATCTTTCAGTCGGTAAACATCTCGGCGACAGCCATACCAGTCCCGTACCCCGAACCCTTGAATCTTTCAGTCGGTTAACATCTCAGCGACAGCCATACCAGTCCCGTACCCCCAACCCTTGAATCTTTCAGTCGGTAACATCTCAGCGACAGCCAGTCCCGTACCCTCCTTTGACGCCGCGGATTGCTGTTGGCAGAGCGTGAGGAAGGTGCAGACCTGAAGGGGCTGCAACTCCTGCACGATCAGCTGCACCACCACAGCGGCGTACTGGTCCACGAAGCTCAGACACTGCGACTGCATCTTGTCCGGGATCACCGAGCACACCTCGTCCAGCGCTTTCTCCACCACCGCCTGTTTGAATTTAATAATAATGATACTAATAATGATGATGACTGCATCTTGTCCGGGACCCCCGCACACACCTTGTAGTCCAGCGCTCTCTCCGCCACCGCCTGTTTGAATACAATAATGATCATACTGATAATAACGATGATGATGATAATGATAATACTACTAATAATAACAATAATAAGAACAATAACAATAATGATAATAACAATAGTAATGATAATTATAATTATGATAATAAAGGTTACGGTTGAAGGTGCCATAGCCTTTCATGGCCATTAGGGCAGTTCAATTAATTCATACCCAAGGTGTCCAAAGTTGGCATAGGATGGCGGGGCCCAGTCCTCTCCTTCGCTTGTTATTATATTCATAATATTTTTTCAAAAGGTTAAGGTTGAAGGTCTCACAGCTTTTTGGCCATCGGGGCAATGAATTCATATCCAGGGTGTTTAGGGCACAGCATGAGAACTTCAGTCAGAGGCCCAATTCTCTCCTTCCGCTGTTTTAACCTTCGCCAAAGTCAGGTAGGCCTAGCCATCAACACTTGGGTGAAAGGAGGAAAACTTTAGCAAAGTGCCTTTCTTGAAGACAGACCACCAGGCCGAAACGGTGCCTCGAAGCTTGATCACTGTATTTGTGAACACAGGATCGGAAGTCCAGCAGGCCTAACCGACACAGCAACGCCACTTGTATATGTGAATACACACCCAAATCCGTTTATTGACCAACCAACCTCATGGCAAAGGTCAGCGATTCATATTATCTGGGATTACTAGACTCTCTCTATCCAACACTTCTTCTTCTCAAGTTCTTCTTCTTCTTCTTCTCTCTCTCTCTCTTTTCTCTCTCTCTCTCTTTTCTCTCTCTCTCTCTCTCCTTTTTTTCCCTTTTCCCCCCCTTTTTTTTTAATCATTGCTGCAACAAGGTTGGAATCACTTGACACACCTGGAATGAGACCACGACCTTTCTTCTTTTTCTTTTTTTTTTCTTCTTCTTAGTTTCGTGGAGTGTTCCACGTATCTTCACTCTGGAAAAGTTCACCATCGTACTCAGTGATTAATCGAAACTTTTCAGTTTCCGTGGATGTGAATTGACGGACATGCGCATGATGCAGAATCAAATGATGCATATTTAAAGTAATGAATTAATTCCAGCATGAGGTGTGGATGAAAGCCACAACTGAGAAAACTTGGAAGTCATTTCTCCTCATCTGCAAACGTGAAGCCAACATATTGTACCATATAACACGATATAGTATGATAATTATGATATGATATAATGTGACATGATATATGATATGATATATAATGGGGATATAAGATAACATGACACATGATGTGACGCGATGTATGATACAACACCACAGATTTCCATACAACACAATTTGTTGCGATTCGATTCGATGTCATATAGCATAATATAACACAATACCGTAACTGCGCACTCACCTCTGTTCTGTTCTGTGCAATGGCTTTGTCGATTGATTCCATCACCAGCTCACACAGCTGACACTCGATGGTCTCCCTTGGAAGGTTCACTTCCTCCTCCTCCTCCTCATGAACATCCTGTGCGATTTCCTCTTCCACGATGTCTTCTACACACACACACACACACACACACACACAAACACACACACAATTTAAAGCAACTGACAGTTTCACAGCTTTAAACAAATATCTACAAGCATGCAGGCAAACTCGTGGTAACAGTGGGAATGGTGATGACGACAACAACAAAAACAACATCAATAATAATGATTAAAAAAATAAGAAGAAGAATGATAACTCAAAACAGCAAAGAACTCTCTGGAACGTAAAACTGATAGGTGCCGCAATACATATGCAGATAGTCTACCTAGCCAGCGACTGGACATGCTTATCGAATGTGCAATGTTATTCATTTATTCAAGATGTGTCGAACTATACAAAAGAAAGTACAGGATGAAACAAAGAACTAAATTTAAAAGAAAAAAGAAAAGAAAAAAAACAACAGTAAATACATAGAAGGAAAGAAAAAAAAGGAAGAAAAGAAATAGAAAGAACAAAATGCAGTCACGCAGTACGCAGAGCCTGTAGGTATAACTAACTGTATGGTCAGTGGTTTCCCAACTGCTGTTCCGAGGATCACTATGACAGTAGGACGGCGCCTGACTATCAGACATACAAAAAGTAAAACAAACCTAAATAGAAACAGATACATTTGCAGACAGATTTTTTTTTTTAATATAAAAATATATGATGAAAAAAAAAACCAGGGTGGCGCTACACTGTGGCGAGACGTTCTCCCTGGGGAAAGCAGCCCTAATTTCACACAGAGAAATCTGTTGTATACTATACTATACTATACTATAATTGGAGGCGAGACGTCCCGTGCATCAGAAAAAAGTAACACAACACAACACCTGGAGGCGGGACGACCCCGGTCATCAGGTCCTTCTGACACAGCTCCAGCTCGTCACAGATGAGATGAGGGTCCAGCTGCTGCAGCAACAGCTGGATGATGGTGGGGGTGTAGCTGTCCACCAGCTCATCGCACAGGTCCTTCAGGTTGCCGGGCACCAGGGAGCATGCGTCCTCCAGCAGTTTGCTCAGCTCCGCCTGGGAACGGAAGACAGAGTGCACGAGCGCGCGCGCACACACACACACATATACGCGCGCACACGCCGGCATATACGCGCACGCACGCACGCACGCACGCACGCACGCACGCACACACACACACACACACACACACACACACACACACACAGAGAAAGACTAGAGTGAGTATTTCACAAGAAAAACTCAGCACGTTTCGCACGATTTCCATGTGTGCAGTGACCACTGTTGTTGAGAGAGAAAGACACAGAGAGGGGGGCTGGGGGGAATTCTGGGCACACACACAAGCAGCAGGCAGCACCTGGGAACTGGCAGCAAGCCTGACGAAATCCATACACTGCCGAAACAGTTGTCGCTTCTTGGAACCAAACTACACGCATGGCCTTCAGCAACACTCTTTAGCCGTTTCTCTTCTCCGCTTTTTAAAGCGCTGGATCGATACCCGAGTACATGTTTGTTTGTCTATTGTTGTTTTGTTTGTTTGTTTGTTTTTATGAAGCACATACTTCATGGACTTTTCTTTATTCCCTTGTGAAGAAGTTTCTATTCTGAACCCAGTACAAGATGACATACAGCAAACATATAAAATACGAAGGTGTGGTTTGCAACACGACTGATTTCAGAGATTCGAAAAAACAGATTTATCGATAATTTTAGAATTGATAACATTGTCACAAACACACAAGAACAGTATAATAATGAAAAGGATGATGTTGACGATGATCATGGAGAAGGTGGTGGTGGTTGTAGAAGTGGTGATTATCATGGCGATGATCACCACTGCTGAAACCATGGTGATGTCGATGGCAACGATGATGGCAAACATTATGATGACTGTGAAGACTGCATGGTGATGCCAAGTGATGATGTCGACGGCTTATAACAGCAATGGTGGTGATGAGACAATACTAAAACAGCTATAATTAAATTGACGCTGAAGACTGTGCCAGATAATGGCTGTGTCTATATTGACAAACCTGTACTGACCTCTGTCTTGTTGGAAGCAACGGTGTTGTCGATTTTCTCCATGACCATTTCGCAAAGAGAGCATTTCAGAGAGTCTCCCGACTTCTGCCTCAAAGACTCCAGCATAGCCTTTTTCGCCTTCTTCGTCAAGTGGACTTCATTTTCACTCTCGCTCCCTGGCTCACTGCCCACGGACTGCTGACCAATCAGAAGTGCCTCAGGCTCTGGGGGGATCTCCTGGACAGGCTCGTCATGTTCTGCTGCCTGCTGCTCTGGCTTGGTGCATTGCAGGAGCAGTTCACACACCACGGTGGGTTCCTGTGGGCAGGCACGGATGGTCCTTTTAACATCGTTATTTTTGGTACTGTTCAACTGGGTTTAAGGAAGCGCTTTATTGTAAAGCCGCGCTTTGAGCTCCCTTTGAAGGAGGAAAGCGCTCAAGAAGTATCCAGTAGTAGTAGTAGCATGAAGAACTATCGGTCGGGTAATCAGTCATAGTGAAACGGCCCCTTAGTGGTCATTATCAGAGACAAAAGTCGTCGGATGGTATTTTATGTCATTTATAGGTACTGTGTTATACTGCATGGATTAGACACTCCTGATCAGTTGAGCTAATGCCCAGTTCAACAGCCAGGGTCTGTGGTTAATGTCTGTACGAAACACACACACACACACACACACACACACACACACACACACACACACATATATCTCATCTATCCCTTGACCCGTGGGTGGGTCGTTGGGGCACCATGGATGACTGCCTGGTCAGCTCGCGCCACCTGCCTCGGTCCTCAGCGGCCCTTTGAGTTGTGGCAAATGGCAGGCCCGTCCACTCTTTGATGTTGTCCTCCCACCGCTTTCTCTGTCTGCCTCTCTTCCTCCTTCCTTGTACGGTACCCTGCAGGATGGTCTTGGCTAGGCCGTCTGATCGTGTGACGTGTCCATACCATATGTATGTGTTATATTAAAGAGAGCAAGCAACGAAGAAAAACAGGATGGGAAAAAAAAGGAAGAGAAGCGAACAAAAACTATATGTGTATATACAATTTGGTATGAAAAAAAATTAAAACGTTAGATAGAAATTAAAAGAGGGAAAGAGGGCAAACCACAGTGGTTTCATTTACGAACGGAATCAAGAAGTTGACTCACGAGCTCGCTGGCGATGATCTCAAAGAGCTGGGGGGCATACTGTTCCACCAGAGCCTTGCACTGCAACACACACACCATCACGCCATCACAGGCTGAAATCAGCTGCCGTCAACCACCACAATATAAAGACTTGTCACATGTACAAGAAACTTTGCTATTAAAAGCTGTCGGCAATATTCACATGTCTTCTTCTTCTTCTTCTTCTTCTGCGTTCGTGAGCTGCAGCTCTCACGTTCACTCATGTGTACACGAGTGGGCTTTTACGTGCATGACCGTTCTCACCCCGCCATGTAGACAGCCATTTACCGCTTTCAGGGGTTCACATTTCTTCCCCTGTACTATTCAGTT
>NC_134876.1:66536808-66541808 GCF_041734735.1 Babylonia areolata
TGTGTGTGTGTGTGTGTGTTGTTGTGTTTTTTTAAACTTCCAAATTGTTGATTGAATAATCATAATGATTATTCATAATGGTCATATCATACCAGGTGAAGGGACACCGTGTGAAGAATGTGCTCTGGAATACGGCCGAGTCCCTCAGACAGGAGACGGCACTGGCGACAAAAGAACAATCCATCTCTTATTCGTTCGTTCGCTCGTTCGCTCGTTCGTTCGTTCGTATATTCGTTCCATCTATTTACCTGTCCCTACGTCCAGCGTCTATTCATTCATTTGTTTTTGTAAACCCATCGGCTCACAACTTTTGCTCTCTCTCTCTCTCTCTCTCTCTCTCTCTCTCTCTCTCTCTCTCTGTCTCTGTCTCTGTCTCTCTCTCTCTCTCTCGTCCTCTCTCTCTCTCACTCACTCGCCCTATCTCTTTCCTGCACACACACACACACACACACACACACACACACACACAGAGGATGGGATGTAAAAACGGGTTGAGTGTGTGTGTGTGTGTGTGTGTGTGTGTGTGTGTGTGTGTGTGTGTGTGTGTGTGTGTGTGTGTGTGTGTGTGTGTGTGTGTGTGTCTGTCTGCCTTTCTCTCTCTCTCTCCTGCCTCCCCTCCCCCCGATTTTTTGTCGTTTTTTTTTTGGCACACCTTGTGGAGATGAGAAAGAAAGGAAGAAACACTAATCACCCACCGTTTCTTCTTTCAAGGATGTCATTGAGCACAGGTGAGCAATGGAATGCTCGACATACATCTGAAACACATACATTCACGTTAGTTCGCACGCACGCACGCACGCACACACACGCACACACACACACACACACACACACACACACACACACACACACACACACACACACACAGAATCAGTCGCCGACCGGTTGGATGGCTGAAGGACTATCACGATTTTTTTTTTTTTAATTGCTTCTTGATTCATTTGTTTTCTGACAATGCAGTTGGTGTGACTTGGTCATAAATTTGTCGAGTAAGTGAACCAGTAAAAGGATGACTGGTAATATTTGTATTTGTATTTCTCTTTTTATCACAACAGATTTCTCTGTGTGAAATTCGGGCTGCTCTCCCCAGGGAGAGCGCGTCGCTACACTACAGCACCACCCATTTTTTTTTGTATTTTTTCCTGCGTGCAGTTTTATTTGTTTTTTCTATCGTAGTGGATTTTACTATAGAACTTTTCCAGGAACAACCCTTTTGTTGCCGTGGGTTCTTTTAGGTGCGCTAAGTGCATGCTGCACACGGGACCTCGGTTTATCGTCTCATCCGGCCGAATGACTAGCGTCCAGATCACCACTCAAGGTGTAGTGGAGGGGGAGAAAATATCGGCGGCTGAGCCGTGATTCGAACCAGCGCGCTCCGATTCTCTCGCTTCCTATGCGGACACGTTACCTCTAGGCCATCACTCCACTAGTGAATGAGCACACGAGTTACATGAACTGACTGATAGACAGAAGATGAAAGGGTATATACTTCACTGGACACCTGTCTCACCGAAGGTGCAGGCTAAGATCACTACCTCGTCATGGCAATACCATTATATTTGATGCTTTAACTTCCCTGTTAATTCCTTTCGTTTATTTTGGCTTCGTTCGAGATAACAACTTTGTCAAGCCAGAGGGTGTTCATCTTACGAACGAGAAGAGGAAGGAGAAGAAGAAAGAAGAATAATAAGAACAAGAACAAGAAGAACGATAAAAAGAACACGAACAAGAAGAACTAGAAGAAGGAGAAGGAAGAAGAAGGAGGAGAAAAAGAAGAAGAGAGTCAAGCCATACGCATTTACCTTGGCCGTTGATTCTTTCTCGAATGCCAGGAGGGAGGTGAGCACTTTCTCACAGTCATGGCAAATCACCTCTCTGTCTGAGTCCATCTGTGTACAGATCATGCAGGTGAAATTCCAGTCATTCCAGGCACGTACTTCTCTTTCAGCCACACACACACACACACACACACACACACACACACACACACACACATATATATATATATATAAACACACTCACGCATACACACGCTCGTGCGCGATGCCTTGAGCTCTAAAGACCTTTTTGACGCACATAGTTTTTGTTGCTTGGTTCAGTCTGTGCAAAGAAAATGATGTAATTGAACTCTGCCGAAAAGTTGTCAGAAGAAAGGCAATGCAAACCCAGAAAAGCGAGTTACGGTGGTAGGCTGCCCATGGCGTCATATGACCTACTTCTCGCTCTACAAGCGACGAAAAGTCCCTGACGAAAGCGGGCCTGCACATCTCCGGCAAAACATGACACTGCACACTATTCCATCAGACAAATCATGCACAGACGCAGAAAAAAAAAAAAAAACATACACAGCGAGCGAAATAAACAACCATACTTGCTGCACACATATCAAAACAGGACACAAACTCATCCTACTTTTAATCACAAAATGTCTAAAGAAGACAAGCATGTCACGATCAACAAGCACTTGTGAATCACTCTGCAGTGGCGCGTCACGACAATCACTAAGTAGCTTACCTCTATGTCATCGAACAGTTGGACCATGACGTCAGACCATTGTCGGTCCTTCAGTTTCCCGTCCTCCGACTCCAGACATAAGGAGCTCCAGTCACACAGCATGTCGGCCCCCTGACACACACACACACACACACACACACACACACACACACACACGGGGACGCGGGTGTAGGTAGACAGAGAGACAGGCGGGCATACAGACGGAGATATAAGAGAATGGATCTTATTTGACAAGGCGAGAGAGAGAGAGAGAGAGAGAGAGAGAGAGTAATAAAATACTAACTTCACATATAAAACTGATACTTTTCACAAAACAAGCCACAAGTTTCGTTGAAAACACACACACACACACACACACACACACACACACACACACACACACACACACACACACACACACACACACACACACACACCTTCAAAAGTCCCTGCAATGCGAGAATCTAACTGTCAGAATGCAATAGTAATGCTACACACACACACACACACACACACACACACACACACACACACACACACACACACCACCACCACCACCACCACCACCACATACACACACACACTCTCTCTCTCTCTCTCTCTCTCTCTCTCTCTCTCTCTCTCCTTCAAAAGTCCCTTACAATGCGAAAATCTAATCGTCATAATGCAATAGTAATGCTACACACACACACACACACACACACACACACACACACACACACACACACACACACACACACACACACACACACACACACACTCCTTCAAAAGTCCCTCACAATACGAGAATCTAACCGTCAGAATGCAATAGTAATGCTGTGTTTTAGAAAGTCAGGATTATGCAGACGTCACCAGCAAAGGGGCAGGAGGAACCTTGACCGGAATGTTGACGACTAACACTAATTCAGGGTGGAGCGTTACTTACGTCGTTCTCTTCAAGGAACTTGAACAGTCTGGGCACACCCACCCCCACCACTGCTTTGCACTGAAACCATATAACCGTTCAGTTCAGCTCAGTTTCTCAAGGAGGCGTCATACCGTTCGGACAAATCCATTTACGCTACGCCACAACTGCTTAGCAGATCCCTGACCAACAATGTAACCCAACGCGCTTAGTCAGGCTTTATGAGTGAAAAATAATGGGTAAGTCATCAGATTAATGTATCAATGAATTTTGAATAAACAGATAAAACTAAAGATAAAATACGATAATGATAAGTAAGCACATCGATAAAGAAATAAAATCAAATGTAGAAAAAAAATGAATATGAATAAGAGTGACAATTGTAATAAACAAATAAACAAATAAGCCAATATCCTAAATGATGATAATAACGACGACGACGACGACGACGACGATGATGATGATGACGAACACAAATGAAGACAACTGCGATGACCAACATAATTATGTGTATGCCACATTTCTTTTTCTTTTTCATAATCGAGTTGGACAGCACCCAATCGGTGTCAAAAGCAAGGTAACTGATAATCATTGTAGCAAATTATCATTTCCACCATATTTCTAACTGCTGTATATATTGACGCGTTTCCGGTGAAAACTGGTGAAAAGGTGAACTTATAATGCAGACACCGTGAAATAATGTATCCCTAAAAGATAACTGCAAATTGTATTTTGAAAAAGCAACTTTGAAGTGGGCATGTAACAGCTTATAGTGATGCAGCATGTCAGAATATGGTGTTTATGGTTGCTGATAATGTTCAACAAAATCATTATTTCTGACAGATTATGGCACCATGATATTCTTCGGTCCTCAGATGAAATCTGAAATACAGTAAACAGAAATCCATTTAAAAAAAGAATTGAATTTTAGAAAAACAAAAAAACAAAAAACAGAATCAAATCGAAATGAAATTGAATCAAACCAAGCGATTTACCCATATTTCCAAGTCACTGAATTGGGAACATCTTCTTTCCACAAAGCTGGCCACTTCTTTCTGAAATCCAGACATAATGATAATCATCAGTAACATCTGTTACTATTGCTATTCGCTCAATAACATGCTTTATGCAACAGTGGTGTGACACTACAATTTTATGCATAGTCACCATTACCGTGACTTTACCATAATTTTATGCATAGTCACCATTACCGTGACTTTACCAGTGTCCACTGAAAAGAGCCACGAACCTTTTTGACTTTAAGACTAAAAACTTTGCTGCATATGGATACGTCATCGCAATTTACATCAAATGATCAAAAACTGAACATTAAAACATACATCACACTGTATTCAGTTAAACTGTTCAACTGCAGCAGACATCTTGCAGTGGGGGTGACGTCATGCACCGATTTAACCAGCAGAATTTAACAGATTATTATTTCAGATACTTCAATCGACAGCAATTGATCGCCGACTTACTTAATCACACAAGAGTTAACCAGCAGAATTTAGCAGATTATTATTTCAGATACTTCAATCGACAGCAATTGATCATTGACTTACTTAATTACACAAGAGTTAACCAGCAGAATTTAGCAGAT
>NC_134876.1:66546808-66549308 GCF_041734735.1 Babylonia areolata
TAGATTTTGAAATCAGACACTCCTCGTTTTTTGTTGTTTTTTGATCTCTCCAAAACAGTCTTTTGGAACGTATGTCCGTTGAAGTCCGGTAAAATGAACAAGGAACGAACTCTATCATTCAACATTTTGTCAGTAATGATTTTGAAGGCGACATTGTGATCTTTTGCGGCATCGTTCTTTCTTGAAGCCTGTTTTTTTTTCCTATTGGAGTCATCCCATTTCCCCCAGGTACAGCCACAGTCAGACTCTTCTGATGAAGTCTCAGTGCCAGC
Source organism: Babylonia areolata (assembly GCF_041734735.1). Taxonomy (NCBI): domain Eukaryota; kingdom Metazoa; phylum Mollusca; class Gastropoda; order Neogastropoda; family Buccinidae; genus Babylonia; species Babylonia areolata. The sequence continues at coordinate 66,547,081 of NC_134876.1, forward strand.
AGTCCACAGAGTTTAATAAACTGAGGTCACCAACAGGCCACAGATGAGAGGAGACTTCGGTGGTGCTCAATAGTGCCTGTTCTGATTGAACATACACAGGACACCACCTTCTAAGCCGCCCTCCCCCCCCACCCCAATCCCCAGCCAAGTAAATAATCATTCAGTCACGACTGAATCAGACTGAGTTTATTTCAGCCCCCCTTCCTTCAGTGAGGCTTCTCTGTGCAATGTTGTCTGTGTGTTTTCTTTCTTCACAGTGCACTCAATACAACCCACCCCAACATGATGCAAGAGAACACAAATGATACAACATGACAAACACAATACCGTAACACGTTACGATTCAGTGCAATTCGGTACAATAGATAATGATAACATCCTTTTCAATGTGTTATAACACACACACACACACACACACACACACACACACACACACACACACACATATATATATATATATATATATATATATATATATATATATATATATATATATATATATATATAACACAACACAATACAATACAATACAATACAGTTCAACAGATACCAATGGGCCTACATGATCCTATTCGTTTCGGCGCGAGTCGATATAACATAATACCATACGATGCGATGCGATACAATAAATAAGACACGGTGTGATGCTGTGCGATATAATACAATACAATACAACAATACAATACAATTCAACAGATTCACGACATGTTCCTATTCAATGCGATGCTATAATACAGAACATGATACCACACGAAGCAAAGCGATACAACAATAAACAAGACACGATGCAATGCGATACAATACAGTAGATATACGTTGCAACAACGCGACACAAGACCTGCTGCACGTCAATCAGCTGTCGTTCCCAGACGGTTTGCAGGCAGTGCGTGAACGCGTTGCACGAGCTGGCAGCCTGGATGGAGCTGCACCAGAAGGTGGGTCCATAGCGGCACTTGTCTCCACCCACCACTGCGGCTGTGGCACGTGCTGAAACAGGGGGTCACTCATCACTAAAATACGTGCTGTGCGTGACCGCTTTTTCCATGCACAGTATGTACATCATGGTAGTGGTGACATGAATACATATAAAGCGACTGTCTACGGTCAGAGACCAGACTCTAAGCGCTTAATAAACACGGAGTCTATTTGCACAACAGGCTGTCTTCCTAGGTAGAGCCGACTAACAGCTGTCATTGACTGAGCGCACATCATTTGTTTCCCGTCCTGTGTCATTCAATCAGGCTTCAGTCACACACACACACACACACACACACACACACACACACACACACACACACACACACACTCACCGCTCACTCACTCACTCACACAAACATGTAGCATTTTACGTGTATGACCGTTCTGTTTATTTACCCTGCATTTTAGGCAGCCATACTCCGTTTTCGGGGGTGTGCTTCCTGGTTATGGTTACGAAAGGGGTTCAGGCACGAGCAGGTCTACACATCTGTTGACGTGGGAGATGGGAAAAGTCTCCCCCCTTCACCCACCACAATGCAACGGGGATCGAACTCTGGACACTCGGATGAGAATCCAGCGCTCTGACTATCTGACCACCGCACCCCGTCAGCTTTACATACCACACCATACCATACAGTATAACATTTTCCCATACGATAATTATCATATCATACCACATAGCAAACCACAGAACCTGGTCTCACTGACTTGGCACTCTACTGTCGCCAAGCAAAGCTGAGGCTACCTCTGAAGTCCCTTGTCGAAGAATACAAGGTAGGGAAGGCAAGACTTCTCAGCATGACAGTATTGTGAGATCCAACCAACCCGAGCTGAAGACTGGCAGAAAATGTAAAGTCAGGGAGGCAGACAGTGCAGCGAAAGAAAGCCTTAAGACGATGGAAATAATAGGACACACCCACACCAACAGACAGGGCCTGGGATCAACAAAGATGGAATGGTGGTCCAAGGCAATGGGAAAAGCAAAAAGAGACATGATCATACAGGAGATCAAGAAGAAAGAGAATGATAAAAGAGTCAAGAAGGCAGTCCAGCAAGGCCAGCAGGGGCAGTGGACAACATAGGAAAATGCACTCCAAAGGAGCCTCAGCTGAAGCGATATGTGGAACGTGGCCCCTCTGACTCTGAGGATCAGCTTCATCCTCAGAGCTGTGTACGACCTTCCCTTTAATACAAACTTGGTGAAATGGGGGAAAGCAGATGATCCTGCATGCCCACTCTGCCATGGCAAA
>NC_134876.1:66554308-66724308 GCF_041734735.1 Babylonia areolata
TGTGTGTGTGTGTGTGTGTGTGTGTACGTGCGTGCCCAGTGCGTGTGTCGGTGTAAAACAGCCAAAAAAGAGAAGAGTAAGCGATGGGGTAAAGTTACCACCGTGCATTCACATGCCCTGTGTAAGCAGCAGAGGAGCAAGCGAGGAGGGACAGCGACAGCGACCACCGTGTAGTAGCATGCCCTTCAAAAGCGTCAGATCCGCCAACAGCTACAAAAGCTTATTTGAAAAGATAGCAGTCTGTGTCCAGGGTCAGGCAGCTGATCACTGGTTCACACAGCAGTTGATTCTGAACCTAATGTATGGTATACCGCTATTTACAGAATCGTAAGCTTATACATGCGCACATGAGTATGTGCATTCACACACTCACACATAGGCAACACACACGCGCGCATGCAAAGCTTCTTTATTTCTCTAGTCGTTTATGTGTTTGTCTGTCTATTTATTCACGCATTTTCTGTTATTACACATACGATATGATTAGCTCTACCCATTTACAAACACATCATTAGTCTATCTGTTTCCATTAGTCAATGTTTTCGTGGTGTGGCTCGCGCTGAGAGTGAAACACTAACTGAGCAATGGCTGTCGCTGTGGTTCTGTTCGTTCGTTTAAACATGTATTGTCCTTTGTTTCGGGCTGATTGACACTGAAGTCCCTGGTGTCATTGTGCCATTCTTAAAATCACATCTGAAAGAAGCACCCCAACCCCTGAACCCCAACCCCACCCTAACACACACACACACACACACACACACACACACACACACACACACACACACACACAAGTCTGGATTTTCAGTCATGACTGAGCACTGACACGAGCAGGGCACTGGAAGTCTGCTGATGTTCCTGGGGCAGATGCTGTTCCGGCTGTGGCGACGGTCTCTGGCTGCCTGAGCCTTGTAGCGGTGTTCTTCTTCAGGTGCCTTTGACGATCGAATTTTCTTGGTGAGAGCGGGGGATGTTTGTTGCAGGAGAGATATCGCATCATCGTAAGCTGTCTTTCAGCTTGTCTTTGAAATATCCCGGTGTTCTGGTTGAGCTCTTTCATCAGTTGGAGTAATTTTAGTGATGACCGGACGCACTCAGATATCTCCATCCTCACATTTGACGTCATCAATAGGATCGTTACATGGCATTTTTCGGACAAGCGATGACGAACGCCGCACAGCTGCCATTTTACTCCCAACGGTAGAAATGTAGACTACTCAGATGGACGCGGATAATATCGGCAGTCAGCATGCTCATGTGTGTGAGCGGAGTAATTATGTGCCTATATGTGGGTGGGTGGTGTGGGGTTATGAGTGTTCATGTGATTGTTATGTGTCTAGTATCAGTTTCAGTTTGTTTTTAGAATTTTTTAGAATTCGGTAATTGGGGTGGGAGTCAGCTTGTGCAATGAACCTGAGGTGGAGGGGATTCAATGGTGGAGAGGGGAGGAGGGGAAGTGGGTTCTGAGAGTTAGGGGTTGGGGCGGAGATGAGCTTGTGGGTTAGAGATGGAAGGAGTGTGTGTGTGTGTGGGGGGGGGGGGGGGGGTCCGTGTCTGTGTCCAGTGTGTGTTCTGATGTATATTGGCATATTTTCTCAACTTACTCGTAACTGAACCAGTTTTAGTTTATTTGAATTGTATTCTAATGTTTGCACATGCCATACAGTGATTTTCTGTACCTTGGTATCGACAACAAACCAGTCTTCAGTCTGGGCTCTTGTTTCCAATTATAAAGGGGGACAAATTCATTTAATTACAAAGCAAAGAACAAGGGGAGTTAATAGGAAGTGCACTCTTCTGTCACTGAGCAGCTTTTCAGTGGAGACACACATTTGTTCGCAGCTGTCAGCATGTGGGCACAAAACGCGGATATTGATGCAGATGTAAGTATTAACCACATATTTTCATGTCATACACGAGTAGCAATAAGGATTGGTCGCTCAAGATGTGTTTATTCACAAATTATTTTGTTAGATTTATCTTAATTGAGAAACATCGAATGAGTAACCGGTGTCTGCCATTTTGCATGTTCATTTCGTCGGCCTTTCTGGCCTTGCCACTGTGTCGACTATCGTTGTGTACATGTGTCAGTATGATACAGAGGAAAATTCGAAAGTTTAGTATCTGGCATTATAGGTACCAGGTAGAATTTAAAAGTCTGAACTTAGTAAACACTTGCATTCCACATACAGTGATATGCTATCGGAGTGGGTGAGCAGTCTCTTTCTGGACCTCTCCCAAAGAAGAAATGTCAGCTACACGTACGAATTGAAGTAGATGGAGTGTGTGTGTGTTGTGGGACCTCTGTGTATGATTAATATCATAATAAGTGAATAATTTAAAAGAAAATATCGATATGATATGATATGAATACTTGTACTAGTTCAGTACTTGTAGTACTGCACCTATCCTTGGTCTGAGACCAAGCTTCAGTGCCCTTTACAGACATGAAGTCATTTGCACAACAGGCTGCCTACTAAGACAGAGCCCACTGACAGCTGCCTTGGGCGCTCATCATTCATTTCCTGTGTCATTAAGTCAGGTTTCAGTCACGCATACACATATTTACACAGACATCTTACTTTTTAAGTTTATGACCGTTTATTACTCTGACATTTAATCAGCCATACTCAGTGTTCAGGGGTGACATGTGCATGCTGGGTATGTTTTTCTTTCCATAACCCATTGGATGTTCACATGATGTACAGGAACTTTGATCTTCTGCATGAGTATACACATAAAGGGGACCCAGGAACTAGCAGATCTACACATATGTTGACCTGGGAGTTAAGAAAAATCTTTACCCTTAACCCACCAGGTGCACCAGGGAGGGCTCTGACCATTCTGTCAATGCACCAGTCTTCTCACTTCACTAACACTTATAACAGACCTAGAGTGAGTAAATAAGAAGTCTCTCTTTTTTGTAAATGGTAATAGACTAATACATACATCAGACCTGCCTAGTACTACAATTCGTCCGTAGTTTCTACAATTCAAGCCCCCCTGACTACGGCACTACGGCCGAGTAAAGAAAAACTACTATTTTGCGACCGCGAAACCTGAAACACACACTCACACGCACAGCAAATGCTAAGAACTGCCTCACACATTCGTCTCTGAAAAATTTGTCACTGAAGATGAACTTTCATAGCATTTGACATCAGCACCAACCCCCCACCCCTCCCCCACCACCTTTATAATTAGAAACAAGAGCCCAGACTGAAGACAGAGCTGAATTGAAAACGTGCGCACGCACACACACACACACACACACACACACACACACACACACACACACACAGAGGCTGAATTGAAAACACACACACACACATACACTCTCAAACACAAACACACACACACACACAGAGCTGCATTGAAAACAAAATACAAAGCATATACTCTTATGTCTCTTTCTCAGGCATACACACACACTTTCTTCCTATCCTCGTCCCTCTTTCACCACACACACAGGGTTGAAGTGTACACACACACACACACACACACACACACACACACACACACACAGAGCGAGCTGAATTGAAAACACACACACACACACACAGAGCCTGAATTGAAAACACACACATATACATACACACACACACACACACACACACACACACACACACACACACACACAAAACACAGAGCTGCATTGAAAACAAAATACAAAGCATATACTCTATGTCTCTTCTCAGGCATACACGCACACTTTCTTCCTATCCTCGTCCCTCTTTCACCACACACACAGGGATGAAGTGTACACACACACACACACACACACACACACACACACACACACACACACACACAGGGGTTGAATTGAAAAGACACACACATACACATACACTGTCTCACCCTCTCAAACGCGCGCACACACACACACACACACACACACACACACACACACACACACACACACACGGGCTGAATTGAAAACACACACATACACTCTCTCACCCTCTCAAACACACACACACACACAGAGCTGCATTGTCTGTCTCTCTCTCAGGCATACAGTATACACACACACTTTCTTCCTATCCTCTTCCCTCTTTCACCACATGCACAGGGTTGAAGTGCACGCGCGCGTGCACACACACACACACACACGTGTGTGTGAGTGTGTGTGCGCTCAGAGATGCTCTCTCTCTCTCTTTCTGTTTATGGATATAACACACAACCAGCTTTGCTCTCCTAATGCAGTCCCCAGTACCTTGCCTGTTAATGTAAAGTTCACAATTTTGGAATCTCTGCAAACAAATAAAAACTAAGAGATAAAAGAAAGGAAGGCTGTGTCATGAATAAAATAAATGATGGTTACTGTCAGTCAGTCATTTTGTGTTGGTCATTTTGTCACATGCTCCTTTTTTGTCTTTGGAAATTGGTATCTCTGTATGTAATTACTGAAAGCTTCAGTTGTGTTTGACAATTAGCCCTAAACCATGTCTTGGTTAGTACAAGGAAGGTGACATGAAGAGTGTATTAAATTGGATATGTCGCCATGTCCATACTACTGAAAACTACCATAAAACTACTGAAAACTGGGGTTCTACTACTGAGGTATTTGGGGGCCTAGGCAGGTCTGCATACATGTGCACACAGTGATTAGCCACACTGGTGTTGCAATCGTTTTAGTCTTGATGAAGCCGATATATTACAAAATTGAGAACCATACAGTTTATTCATTGCAGTAAATTGTGCAGATCTGTTATATTTTGTTTGGAATTTTGCAGAGTGAAGAAACATTGTTTCTGACAGACTACATTTTAAAAAGTTTTTCTGCTTTAGAGTTTTCACTTCTAAATCAGTGGATGTTTCATTATGTTGCAGTATGACTATGTTGGGGGGTACTACTCCCATGGAGGAGGGCAGGACTATGACAGCATGCATACAGGTAAAAAAAAAATTGATTAAAAACAAACAACTGATAATGTTTTAAACTATTTAAGTGAAACTGAAAGAAGTGATAAGTTGTTTTTTTAAATAAAGATTTATTCATTCATTTCTTGAGTGCTTTGACTATACTCTTTATACAGGAGTTATCTAATCTTGTGTAATGTATTTTTATATATGTTTTTCTGCAATGTATTTCATATACTTTTTTTTTCAGAATAGATTTTAATTGTTCACTCTGATAAAAGAAATAAATGAAAAAAATCTACTAGTACTATTGCCTGTAAATTACTGTCAGCTGTGCTGATCTATATTTATGAAATTTATTTTATATATATTTTTTATTAACTGCATTGCACAGTTCTCAATAGACTATTATATACTGATACAGTATATAGTATTCAGTATAATTTTGTTTGCAAGCATATTTTTTTAATTATGGTTTATACTTTATATTACTGTACATGTATCAAGTAAACGTGTGTTGTTGTTTTTTTAATTTATCCTTTCTCTTCACATATATTTTGACACATGCCAGTATCCCATTTCCCTTCAAACAAGAGTCATCTTTTATTATTTATTTATTCTTTTTTTTCAGTTGTTTTTGGTATATATGTATGTGTGCCCATGTGTGTGTGTGTGCTGTTTTTATCCATATCATTAAACTTAAAGATCCCATACACTGTCAGGGACTCTGACTGCCTTGGAGCATTCCACACCACCCCAGTGTGCAGCTTGAATGGGAACCCTCGCTCTCCAATCACAGATCAAAACTTTCTTTGACTTATTACATTAAACTGTTTTCAGAACCACTGAACCCTGCCTATGACTCTTTGATCCACAATTCAAAACAAGACATGAAGAGAATCCAAACTGTATTCATCCATTTGTCTTCGTATGCTCCCTCATCTAGAACTGGCTGACATCAAACTCAGAGTGGTGTCAGATTTTTCCAAATTCCCTGATACGTCCATGGACTTTATAAACACCAGAGGTCCAGTTTGACCTTGCTGCATACCAAAAAGACTCTGCCAGTTCCTTGGATTACAAAGCTTACTTTGCTGAACTTTGTCAAAAGTTTCCTTCGTTTTTAGAAGATTTTTACCAATGGTTCCAAATGTGATGGTGTTGCTGCCTCTGTATTTTTTTGTCTCTCTGTTCCAGACTGGTCATCAAAAAAGCGTACCCCCTCAGAAGGGTCTGTGCATACTGCAGAGCTAACTGCTCTGGTTTTAACTCAGAAAGTTATTTCAAAGTCAAAACGAAATAATTTTATTGTTTTATTTGACTCACTGTCTCTTCTGGAAGCCATTGCAGGTCGCAGTGTCAATCATCTGGAGCTTTTAAAATTTTTGGCGATTTTTAACACATTGACAAGGAATGGTTATCGTGTTGTTCTGGCCTGGGTGCCTGGTCATGTGGGTATCCAGGGAAATGAAACTGCTGACTGCCATGCCAAGGATGCCATAAAGTCGTTTGTCCCCCTTACACTGACTTAAAAACAAATGTTCAGTTTTATGTAAAGAAGTTTTGGCAGGAGGACTGGCATAATCAGGCAGATAACAAACTTGATCACATACGTCCAGACTTGAATGTTTTACTACCAAATGTTTTTAAAACTCATAAGGAAGAGACAGTGTTCTGTCAACTGAGAACGGGTTACACTTTTTTCACACATTCTCACTTGTTGCAAAGAGAAGAGGCTCCTTGGTGCATTCTGTGTCATGCATCACTGACAGTGAAACACTTTTTGATTGACTGCTGGGACTTGGATGACTTGAGAGTTAAATATTATACTGCTGATTCTCTGAGAGTTTTGTTTCGTGATGTCCCACCAGTTGTTGAATTTTTAAAAGGAGCAAGGATTCTTAACAAGATTTGATATTTTATTTACATGTAAGATTTCTAACTGATACATGGACATTATTTTGGGGTCTTTTTTGTTATGTTTTTATACTAATATGACATGGGTATGGTTTTAACGTGGTGTCAGCCCTGATGTGGCCTTAGTGGTTGGCTGGGCTATAAACATGATTTGCTTTCTGACAAATAATGTCGATATCAATGTTATAAATGTAAAGCTTTCCCTTGCAGTAGCGTTAGAAAAGTTGTTTTACAGTCAAAAGAAGAAAAAACAACAGAAAAGACCGTAATTTTCAAACAGTTGTTCAGCTTGTTGTGAGGAATGGAAGAGTTCATAAAAGATACTATACTTGTATTAAGAGAAATACATGGACAATGTTCATTTTTTGTTAGTGTTTACAAAGAGCCTGTGATTGCACACATTAATTTTCATGTGGATCGATAGTGTTTTTGAATTGAATTGAATGGAGTAAGGGAGATTTGTCATGTTGTGTTCTTACTCCCAGGGGACCCTCGTCAGGACATGGAGTATGAGCGTCAGTACCAAAGCAGCTACATCGTGCCAGAGGTCATCAAAAACTTCCTGGTCTTTTTCCAGAAAAGCATCAATGAGCAGAATGTCTTTGAAGTGCAGAACTGTTACGAGAGTGGGTAAGTGTTCAGATAAAACTGGTGTGGGTGAAGATGAGGTGGGTGTATGTTTGGTGATGGAAATGGGAAATCGGCAGTGAGTGTCAGTGTGGTTGTTGTGGATGGTAATGACCTGATAGAGGCTAGGGGACTGTGTTGTTGATTGACGGAATATTGTACCTTTGTAGTTTGGTAGTGAATGCAGCTGATTGATTTTATGGAAGGGGGGCAATATTCAAGTGATATGATTGGATAGAGAAAAGGGTATTGTGAATGTGGCTCATGATTGGATAGAGATGAGAATGTTAAGATTGAGAATGCCTCTGATGATCGTCTTAAAATAAAGGCAGAAGCAGTGGGGAAAGTTTTGATTGAAAGTTATACAAAGAATGTAATGTTTAGTTTGAAGTTACTCATAAATTGTTGAACTGGGAAGAAAATTTCCTATAATTTTGCTAGTCTTTGTTAGTTTTGCAACTTGAACAAGGCCCAGTTTGATATGGGTCACCTGTTGTGAAAGTGGAGACAGAAGCTTAAGTGTTTCAACTTCCATTTTTTATCTGAAAATTATAGATAGAAATTCCCATTAGTTCCACCAGTATGTTTCTGAAAGTACATGTAGTGTATCATAAAGAATACTGTTTACTGATCACATGTCTCTCTCTCAAATTCTATGCATTTGTAAAATAATTATTGATGGTGTATTCAGGATTGCACAAGTACTTGTCGAAATTCACTATATCTACTTAAAATTGTAAAAATCTAGTGATTTCATAAATACTTATAGTTTAGATCATATTTAAGTCTGAGAAAGTCTATTATTTGTGACCAGAAGAAGGTACATAGAAAATAGTGAAATAATTTACATTGACCAAGTTTTTTTCAGTGTACTGGTTGGGATGATTATGTTGAGCTCATGGCCATTTATGTTATCGTGTGATAGATTCAACAAACTGACGGATCGCTTCTTCAAGAACACGCCTTGGCCAGAAGCTGAAGTGGTGGCTCCCATTGTTGGAAATGGTATGTTACTTGTCTGTGTGTGTGTGTGTGTGTGTGTGTGTGTTACCTGTTGGAGACAGGGTATAGTAGTTTATCTCTGCCTGTGAACTGAGTTGTGCAAAGAAAAAATGTGGATTGGGGAACATCCCTCTCTAGAGATCTAGGTGTGTTGATGTAGATAAGGGGGAAAGTTTATGAAAGAATGAAAATATCATATGTTAAAGAGAATTTTATCCCTTGTGAAGTACATTTTAAGACAGAGATAAGATTTAAGAAAATCTGTGTATGTGCATTGGGGGTGATCAAGGAGTGATTTTACTACTATAAAAAATTTATTAAAAAAATAAATAAAGTATTTCGTATGATTTTACTACATCTGGTTTTTTCTGTTTAATTGTTTTAAATCTTGTTTCTGTTGTCTTACTGCAGGAACATAATTACAGCGCAGTACAATATATAAGATAACAAGACAATGTACACAAAGTACAATGTGCTAGAATACAAAGAACAGTGTAGTTGAATGCAGTACACATATAGTTGATTATGACCAAACTCGTAACCACAGACAAGATGCAAGATAATTGAAATGTATTATGGAGATTGAATTTTGAAGTGTTTGGTGCCAGATTTTAGGTTGATATAACTTATTAATGATTTAACTGAAATGAATGTGATGAAAACAGATTAGTAAGCCATTTCAGTTTGTTTTTTTAAATCATTATTAGAAGAAGAAAAAAAAAAATATATATATATGTATAAGGGAAAAAATGTTGGCTGATAGATGTTTTGTGGGTTAAAAACCTTGTTTGTTGGTTGATGGATGTTTTGTGGATTAAAAGCAGTGTTTGTACACAGACTGTCGGTGGTTTGTTTTCCAGACCCTGTTTTTCTCATCTTGTACAAGGAGCTGTACTACAGACATGTGTATGCCCGTGTGCAGGTGGGTACATCTTTACTAAAACCACCATGCATGAACATAAACTTTGGTGGTAGGGGAAAATCAAAGAAAGTTTACATGCTTTCAAACTGGCTGACACATTTTCTTTCCTCCAATAGAGCTGTGTTAGTTCATCTTCATGTCTTTGTTTGCTTGATAATTTCAGAAATAGTTACACGATAGTTGTAAGAATTGAAATCACTTGATCACCATTTGCTGATCTGTCAACGATTTTATCAGTTGACCAAGGACTGTTTAAAAATGTATCAGTTTTGCATTTGTTGGAATTCCTGCTCTGTAATTTTTCTTCAGAGAGGGGTGATGACATTGTTAATTTTTTCATGCTTAAGCACATGCATGACCACACATGCATGCATGCATACACACTCTCTTATACACACAAGCGCACACTCAGAGGCATGCTCAAACTCATTAGCTCACACACTTGCACACACTCTTCCATTTCGAAAATTGTGTTTGACCTCAGAAAATGCAAAGTAATTGATTGAAATGATATATACTTTGTATAGTATTTAAAAAGAACATGAAATATGAGTGATCTGTAAATCTTGCATCATAGAACTATCAGGCTCTGGGATTTTACAGCTGAATATTAAGTCTGTAATAAGATTTTACAGTTGTTTTAAACTGTACATTCAAGAAACATAAACTTCTCAATTTGAAAATTTGGAATTGCAGCCACTGGGATAAGCAAAAATTTTATGCATGACAAAATGGAAAATCTTAAAAATGGGGCTTTGTTTACTGAATGACGTTATCAAGAGATAGTTATGGTACTGCATCAAAAAATATCTCTGATAAGTTTGTTTTAGAATATACTTACTTCTGAGCTGTCTGCTGAATTTTTCCCCAGAGTGGCCCAACACTGGAGCAGCGGTTTGAATCATACTACAACTACTGCAACCTCTTCAACTACATCTTGAGTAAGTTTGTGTATACATGCATGTGTGCAGTGTGTTATTTTTATCCTTTAATTTGTAAAGTTATACTGTTCCATTGCTGATTGTGTCTCTAGGGTGTAGTATTAAGATTTACTGTTATTGTGAAGTGCATTTGTCAGTTAATGAATTGAAAGCATACATTTTTATGCCAAGCACGTGCACATCATGTCCCATGTATAACGTGCAACTCCGTGGGAACCTGATGTAATGGGAAAAAAGAGTACAGATTTCAGCTCCCAGCAAGTTCGTAGTATAATATAACAGCATGATATTTGGCATGCAGACAGCTGAAAACAAACATGAAAACAGGTCACACAAGCCATTTTGGTGTTGGAGAGTATTTGGAATTAACTTTCACATGTATATTCAATATTTATATTGTAGGTTATGTGATATTACAGATGCTGATGGCCCAGTGCATATGGAACTCCCCAACCAGTGGTTGTGGGACATCATTGATGAGTTCATCTACCAGGTAACAGTGCCTTTTTGATCAGTTTTATTTTTCAGTCTTTGATCATATTAGAGACAGTTTCATGATGGTCTGATATGATAACATACTTGTCCAGAGAGGAAAAGGTCCAAAGTTGATTCAGCTATGTGTGTGCTTGGTGTGTGGGGTTTTTGGGGGGTTTTTTGGGTTTTTTTATTTGTGTGTGTGTGTGTTTGTTTAAGCACATACACTAGACCTGGAATGGTGGTGGTGCTTACATCAGCAACAAGAGTAACCCTGGCAAATTTCTGCAGAACTGTTCACTTTGATGGATTAAAAAAAAAAAAAAAGAAGTCTGTTGCACATTTATTGACTTCCATCTATTGTCACATTAATGGCTTCTATTTCAGAAAATATACAAAGTAAATATGCCCACATGCAGGTTTTTCTTTGGTTTCTGTGGCTTCATTATATCTATATTACAATATAAAAAGTGATGTTTGTAAGAATAACTTCTTTTTTGTCAGAGGTTAATTCAAGTCATTAACAAGAGATGCCAGGCCTTCAAGACTCACTTGTGATACACTTAAAAAATAAAATAAAATAAAAAATCTATTTGTTAAAATGTGTTCTGTATTTGTTACTATAAAGCTTCAGGTTTAAAAAAAAAAAAGGTCCTGACGGCAGATTCGAACCCTGCGTGTTCGGGTGAGAAGGAACTGTCTTACCCATTACACTATCGTGGCTCCTGAACTGATGTTAAAAAATTTCCTATTTGAACATGCTTTTTTAAGGGCGATAAATCGATTGCTGTATTCGCAGTGAGAACACTGTTTAAATCATATTATTCTCGTGTATCTTGGGCATTCAGAAAATCTGTAAGGGCAATTAAAAATTCTTTTTAATCCGCGGTAAAGGAGACGTGGCCATCGCCGAAATCACAACGCAACATTTAGCCATTTTCTCTGGATCTAGATATATGTACAAGTTTAGTTAACCCGCCGGGAATGTACAATACGGTCGATTCAGTTTCTCTTTTATGTTCATTCTAGTTTTATAACTTAAAGTTGATATGAAAATTGAGTATTTTGTTAAATTAATAACATGTAGAGCCGAGTACAAGTACTTCTAAATGTTGTATGAAGTGAAAAGGACTTAATTTTGAGAAAAGTCAAGACTGGAAATTTTTACATTTCATCAAGGGTATTAACTCTCATGGTTTATTATTTTCAACTGTGAATTGCGACTGATTTTGTTGATATTTTTATGGCAGTTTGGGGCATAATCCAGTAAGTGATGAGGCGTTCACAAATTTTTTCTCTGAATAAATATTTAACAGTCTCCTCCAACTTTCCATCACATGTTATCGTGGATTGTTGATTGAATATAGGATTGAACAGGCAGGTCAACATCTTGAAACAAAATGGCGTTCCTCGTGTTTGCGAGGAATATGAACACGCGCTTTGAATATGTATAAATATGTTTACACAATTGATTTTTGCCCATGACCTTCAGGGCTCAGCCAATAGATCTATAAAGTCCACTCGTAGTATTGATTTTAGTATTTTCCGAAAAAGACCACTTGGGCGAATGAACATAGTGAAAGCCCTGTACACTGAGTAAAACACACAAGCTTTTTATGTATTGAGTATAATTTCAAAATGTAATGTTTAAGATGAGAAAGATCAGTTTAAAGCAAATTAACGCCCCTAGCATTAATTACAGATTAATTTCCCTTTTTTACTATCTGCACCAAAGACATGCACCAGAAATATAACTTCCATGCTTAGCAAAAGAAGTTCCTGTTTGAACAAAAAATGATAAAAATGAAAAAATCTTTTTGTTGTGTCAGAATATCAAATCAAAGTGCCAAGTTTAGAGAATAAAAAAAAATATATATATATATAACAGTAAATTCAGTTTGCATATAATTTGGCTTTTTTATTATTTTTTTTGTGCCCATCCCAGAGGTACAGTACTGTTTTAAACAAGATGACTGGAAAGAACTGAATTTTTCCTATTTTTATGCCAAATTTGGTGTCAACTGACAAAGTATTTGCAGAGAAAATGGCAATGTTAAAGTTTACCACGGAGACACACACACACACACACACACACACACACACACACACCAACACAGAACACCGGGTTAAAAGATAGACTCACTTTGTTTACACAAGTGAGTCAAAAAAATAGATGATTTTCCGTACAGTGATTCTCTGTCTGTCTCTCTGCCTGACTGTCTCTCACTCAAATAGACATACATTCACAAATACACACCCACACATACATGATTTTTACGCAAGGCATAATGAGCCATATTTCCTGTTGACAGTTCCAGTCCTTCAGCCAGTATCGTGCCAAGATCAGCAAAAAGTCGGAGGATGAGGTTGAAGTGCTGAGGACCAACCCCAAGGTCTGTTTTCACATTAGTCTGTTAGAGTGTTTGTGTGTAGTTGAGTGTGTGATTATACATGTGCATGTGTATGTTCTGTGAATGAAGGGTTTGTAAGAATGTTTTATAGTTAATGCGTATGTTCATGTATGTGTTATGAACCATTGACAGCTTTTTTGCTTGTTCGCATACTTTGCTTTCTCTCCTTACTTGGTCGTCTTTTGCATAAAGCCAGTCTTGAAACAGTGTATGCGTGTTTCTGATCTTTTGTCTATTCCTTTCTTTGGCATACCAAATATTTGAAGAATGGGTCAGTGATTTGTGGTTGCGTGTGTTTTCAGATCTGGAATGTGCACAGTGTGCTGAATGTGCTGCATTCTCTGGTGGAAAAATCCAACATTAACAGACAGTTGGAGATTTATGCCAGTGGAGGTCTGTACAACAATGACATGGAAAAGTGTGTGTGTGTGTATATGTGTTTGCTTGCACAGAGGATTTGTGGGGGATAGAACACGGGTGTAGTTAATTGATGTATGGTTTGTCATATTGTGTTCTTGTCTTTTCAACTGATTTTGATGGGCTTGTGGCTTTTATAGCACTTTGGGTTATGCTGTTGTCCGGCATCTGCCTAGCAGATGTGGTAGTGTATATTGATTAAACTGAAACTGATGGGTTTGTGGAGCTGTCTACCTCACCTCCTAAGGTCATATTTTTTAAGGTATTTTAATTATGAATATGAGCATATACAAAAACATTTTAATTACACATACTTAACCGTGACCCAACTAGTGCAGACTCCGGCAGGGGTCTGACATTCCTGTCCTGTGCAAACTACTATCCGCCTATGCAGAGAAAACAAAAGCAACTACGGCTGATAACCTCCCGGAAGTAGTTAACCTCCCCTTTGTCCTGCTAGCTAGCGCCCTCTTTTTCAAATTTTTTTCAATTAAGATGTACACTGTAAAGAGAGTTGCTCTTGTTGGCTGCCTGTGGCAAAGTGACATGATAGGTTGAGGAAGATTGTGCGGGTAAAAGTATAGATATGATCTGTGCATGTGTGTGAACAGTTTGGTCTCCTAGAATTGGCTGAACACAACAATGCTCTGTGTGTGCAGGTGACCCGGACAGTGTGTCTGGTGAGTTTGGCCAGAACTCGCTGTACAAGATGCTGGGGTACTTCAGTCTGATTGGCCTCCTGCGTCTGCATTCCCTGCTTGGGGACTACTACCAGGCCCTCAAGGTGCTGGAAAACATTGACTTCAACAAGAAGGTCAGACATACCTCATTTTTCTGTCTCATCATCTGCTGTTTTTTTTCTGGTTATTTGTTAATCAGAGCTGCATAACTCTCTAAAGAACAAGATTCTTTCAAAGTTCAGTTTTTTGTGTTATGATTTGATTCAATTACAAAGATCACAGACTAGAACTTTAATGAACAAACTCCAAAAATAGGAACAGAAAAGCATTCAACATTTCAGAGTAGACTCTTGGTACTTGAGTTCCTAATTTATAATTCAAGGATATATTTATCTTGTTTGTGTTTGATATGATCAAATGTGAAAGTTTGTTACATAACATAGAACTGATTATGCTCAGGAGATTTGTTTTGTTTTGTTTTGTATTTACCAATTTTTTCTGAGTCTTGGATTATTCTAAGAAAATCTGTCATTGTAAAAAGAAAGTCAGTAGTGGAGAGCAGCTTGAATTTCATTGAGAGAAATCTGATACAATACAGTATGTAGTATAAGCGGCTGTTATAGCTTGGCTCCCTCTCTACTTCATGTTTTTACTTTGTTGCATTGTACAGTCTGTAGACAAATATAGCTGTTTGGCGAATCAGCATATTTGGTGGCCTTTACACAAAATTTGTATTTAGATTTTGCAGATCTGTCTGATGACTACTTGATGTTGGCATATGGTGTGTTCTTTCAGAACCTGTACTCACGGGTGCCTACCTGCCAGATCACGACATTTTACTATGTGGGCTTTGCCTACATGATGATGAGGCGTTACCAGGATGCCATCCGCACCTTTGCCAACATTCTGCTCTACATCCAGCGCACCAAGCAGATGTTCCAGAACCGTGCCTCTCTCTACGATCAGGTGAGCCGTGTGCTGTGGGTTATGTGCACTGTGACTGGGATCCATTCTCTCTGCACCCCACTGTCAACTCTGTTGGGTTGTTTTGGTGTTCTGACATTTGGAACCACTCTTTCTTCTCTGTGGCCAATGTCTTTTTAGTGACCAGGACTAGGGTTTTATGCCAGGGGCATTTTAAGGGGAGAACTGGATTTGTTCCACATCATTGAAATCACTTGTTTTACTGCAGTTTTTATAACAGCGTGGAACGGTTCTTGTGCACAGTGAAGAAGTTTGAAATTTAAAGATTCCTGATGGAGTATCTCTCCACACTACTGAAATAACTGATGTTGATAACCCATCAGCATTAAAATGAGGGCGTTTTAATTCATTATCAAGAATGTCTAGACAAGTATATGTGTTAGTAAAATTAGTGTTTTCGCTATCTTGCATTCCTATCCTAACAAATGGTGTCAGACTGCAAGATATTGGCCTGTGGATTTCCAAGGTGTATGACCAGTGTATAGATAGGTATAGGTGTAATGTTCAAATGTGTGACCAGGTATAGCAGGTGAAGGTGTAATGTGCAGATCTCCAAGATCAATGACAAGATGTACACCTTACTGGCCATCTGTCTGGTACTGCACCCAATGCGCATTGATGAAAGCGTACACTCCCATCTGCGTGAAAAGTATGCTGACAAGCAGCTGCGTATGCAGAAATGGTGAGTAACACTACTTTTTGGTCATTTTACCCACAGAAAAGCTGTGTCACGTTTTCTTTCTTTTCTAAAAATCCAAGCATTTCCAGCATGTTAATGAATATTTATAAATAAATGACAAGGGTATATAAAATTCATATGCAGCTTTTTTTCACCCATTTTATTGGGCTGGTCAGAGCTTGTTCTCTCTCTGGTTTGTCTCAAAGTTCAAATCATGAGCATACCAACATGCGTACGCTTAATAATCTGTTCAGAATAGAGGCAAAACTGCAGCACACAGCCAGGCATCTATGGCAGAGTAAAAAAGACAAATTTTCAGGTAAGTCACCAAAGATCAGTGCAGCTGGAGATTCATTGAAAGAAACACAATCAGGGAAGACAATGCCACATACAAATTCACAGCTTCCAGCCTGACAGTGGAAGTGGCAGTGACTCCTGCTGTCCAAGGTTGGCATCTATAATATGTATGCTCTGAAAATCAACCTTCCATAATACTGATTCTATAAGTAACCTCCTACAAAAAGTCGAAGTGGGATTGGGAGCCCAGAGTGGCATGAGGCAATATGCACCATCCAGCCTCAGATAACTTAAATGGGTCAGACTTGAAAAGAAGAGGGATAGCTAGTCACTATTCGAAGAAATATGGTATCACCTTGAAATGATCAGTACACAGTCTTCTTAAAAATGCAGCATGAGCAGTAGCAGTATTTTTCTGGGCTTTCCTCAAGGTAATATGACTGATGAAACATTACAGTTATGCTCATGACCCAGAGGAAGTAGATGAAGGTTAAAGAAATATTTTGTGTGTGTGTATGTGTGCAGTGACCAGGCAGAGTTTGAGCAATGCTTTGCCTTTGCCTGCCCGAAGTTCCTGTCCCCTGTGCCTCCCAACTATGACTGTATGACTGACACCCTGCATAAGGTGGGTTCTGTGCTGTGTTCACATGCAGACCTGCCTAGTACTACGATTCGCCCATAGTTTCTACGATTCAAGCCCCTTGAATACGGCACTACGGCCAAGTAAAGAAAAACTATGATTTCGCTGACCAGGAAACCACACACACACACAGCAAATGCTAAGAAAGCCCAGCATACATTCGTCTCATCACTGAAGATGAACTTTCATAGCATTTGATGTCAATGCTTCCACGTCAATGCAAACACAATATACCATGCTCACATACACTACACAGATGCACGCACACATACACACGCGCGTACACACACACGCGCACACAAACGCACACACACACACACAGGCCTACATTTAAAACAATACCCCAAGGCACATACACACAACTGTGCTCTATCTCCATCCCTGTCAAGTCACATTTAGCAACAATTACTTTGTAGCACCATAGTGCAACAGAACAAAAATTTTGTTGCAAACAGTGTTAAGCCAGGCTGATGATAAGGCAGTGCACTGACATAGCTGCAGTGATACTTAGATCTGGATCTAGATACTCATTTCCCCATCACATGCATGAAATATGGTTTTCTTCAAATGCACTTAGGACCTCAGCCTCAAATTTGGATGGCCCGGTCAGGTCACCTCAGGATTGTCCTTCGTGGAGTTGAATTGAAAACACATACACATGTGGGTGCAGACACACACACACGCACACACATACACATACACACACACACACACACATGCACACACTCTCTCTCTCACTTATGTACACACACGTGCACGCATGCACGCGCACATACACACACACACAATTTACACAGTTGTATTGAAAAGAATACTCATGCACTACACACACATTATGCCTCATACTCACATGCGCGCGCACACGCACACACACACAGAGCTGAATTGAAAACACACACATACACACACTCTCACTTTCTCAAACACACACACACACACACACACACACACACACACACACACAGATCTGAATTGAAAAAACACACACATGCATACACACACACTCTTTCTGAAACACACACTTTCTCGAACACACACACACACTGAGTTGCAGTTGCATTGAAAACAAAACACAAAGCATATAAACTAACACTCTCTCTCTCTCTCTCTCTCTCTCTCTCTCTCTCTCTCTCTCAGGCATAGACACACACTTTCTCCACATCCTTGTCCCTTTCACTTCACACACACACACACACACACACACACACACACACACACACACACAGCTGAATTGGAAAAAAAAAAAAACACACACACACATACACTCTCTCACTCTCTCTCTCTCTCGCGCGCGTGCACACACACACACACACAGATGAATTGGAAAAAACACACACACACACATGCATTCTCTCACTCTCTCAAACACACACACACGCACACGCACACACAGAGAGACAGACAGAGCTGATTGAAAACAAAATACAAAGCATATACTTTGTCTCTCTCTCTCAGGCATACACACACACTTTCTCCCTACTCGCCCCTCTTTCACCACACACACAGGGTTGAATTTAATACACATACAGACACACACACACACACACGTGTGTGTGTGTGTGTGTGCGTGAGCTCAGAGATGCTCTCTCTCTCTCTCTCTCTCTCTCTCTCTCTCTCTCTCTCTCTCTCTGGATATAACACATAACCAGCTTTGCTCTCCTAATGCAGTCCCCAAGATCCCCTCACTTGTTATGGTAAATTTCACGATTTTGGAATCTTATCTCTGCATCAGATAAAAACTAAGAGAGAGAGGAAGGAGGAAGGAAAGGTTGTGTCATGAATAAAATAAATGATGGTGACTGTAAGTCAGCCATTTTCTGTTGGTGATTTTGTTGTGTGCTCCTTTTTGTCTTTGGAGATTGGTATCTCTGTATGTGATTACTGAAAGTTTCACTTGTGTTTGACAGTTAGCCCTAATTCATGTCTTGGTTAGTACAAAGAAGACGTAATGAAGTGTATTAAAGTGGAAATGCCACCATGTCCATACTACTGAAAACTACCATAAAACTACTGAAAACTGGGGTTCTACTACTGAGAGGTATTTGGGGGCCTAGGCAGGTCTGCAATTGACCTGTTTGTGGTGGTGGATACATGTTGGTTTTGTCTCTGTCTTTATTCATTGATCAGCTTTTCCTGTATCAGGTTTAAAGATATATTTGTGATATGTAATAGTAAGTTATATATTTCAGGATCAATTGTCATAATAGTTATCATTTGTTTTATTTTAATCATAATTGCTGATACTGAAACCTGTCATCTTGATTAGCCCCATGTACCATCAAATTCACTGTATGTGTGTGTGTGTGCACACTTGTGTGTGTGTGTGTGTGTGTGTAGGAGCCATTCAAGCTGCAGTTGCGTGTGTTCTTGGATGAGGTCCATCAGCAGATCCAGATCCCAACCATCAGAAGGTCAGTTGTCAGTGAAGGTGTAGAAGAATGTTGCAATGTTTGGTGCCAGTTTGTTTTTCGTTGGAAAAGTTTACAATGGAGTTTACATAGTTCTAACAAGGTGGTTGTGTACACTGTTTTGCCATTTGAACAGTCACAGTTTGGCTGGTGAGACAGTGTCCATAGATAGATATCCATAGATAGATTTTTTTCTTCAACAGTATTTGATTTGAAACATTTTACAATACATCACATTTATAGATAAACAGGACAACAAGAAAATCTTAGACAAAGTATACAAAGAACATGATTGATGGAGGTGTCCTGTGAACTGTTGCAGCTACCTGAAGCTGTACACCACTCTCCCCATCTCCAAGCTGGCCATCTTCATGGATGAGGTGTGTGTCTTTTCTATATATACTCTTCTCTTCTTGTGTCTGTTGCTGCTGAAATTTCAGTGTACATTGTTCAGATGATGTGGCCTTTTTCCTTAAAATATTATCATTCTGGGTTTTAAATGTGCACATATTTACCTTGCCATGTCCTGCTTCTGTAAAGTTGTTACAATTACTTACAATTACTTGACAGAAAGAACACTTAGTTGTCTTTGTTTTTGTTTTTTCTTTTCTGTTCCTCTTCATCTTGTGTTCATTAACCAGTTTGCAGTAGAGTTCAAGTACTTTCATGTGACATGTGTTAAGTCATTGATGTTTTCACGATACATCAAATGACTGTTGCTTAGGCTTGGAAAAAAATTGAATTGCAAGTCATGCAGCTGGAGTTATACACTGAAGCTGTACTTTGTGTTTCCATTTTATGTTTTTTCAGCCCGAGGAGACCCTGCGTACGCAGCTGATGTGCTTTAAGGTAATGTCCATTTTCTTTTTTTCCTGTGCTTTTGAGATGTTTTAATTATTAAATGATTATATGCATGGCAGAATCAATGATAAGACTTGATTTGGTGTGTATTAGCAAAGTTTGTGAAAAATGTACCATTTGGAAAAGACAATTGTTCAAAGTAAAATGTTCAGGTTAACAATGTCGATTTGCAGTACTCTTTTCCAGCTAATCCACATGAACACTCGCGAAATGCTAGTGCCATAGCACAGAACAGACAGTTACCCTGCATTTGACTGGCCCTGGTGGTATAAACCTTCATAGTTCTGAGAGTGACTACTCAAGTTAGCGCATTTACACACCAGCTAGTACTTTAACAGCCTGTGTGTGTGTGTGTGTGTGTACCTCCACATGCACATAAAAAAGGCAGGTGAATTTGTCTGAATCCATCATATACCGTCTCTCCAAAATGGAATATGGACATCAAAATATCACATTTAAAAAACTAAACTTCAGCCTGAATGGTAGAGGTATATTTTTTTCTTTTGTTCTTGTGTGTAAGTAGCAGTTCTTGACAGCAGAAGAAATGGCTTTGCTAGATACATTAATGTTTGTTTGTGTGTACAGCACAAGATGAAGAACCTGGTTTGGACCAAAGGCACAAGCTGTCTGGAGGGGGAGTTCCAATCCTCTTCAGAGGTGGACTTCTATGTGGATGGGGTGAGTGCACTTTGGTGTTGAGTGGGTGGGCTAAATCAAAGAGGGAAATAGTCAAAAATGACATTTCCTTTACTGTCTCTAAAAAGCATGTCTGTTTACATTTGTATTATGCACTCATGCTGTGAAATATGAGGGAAATGTGTGTGGAAGAGTTTATGTGTGCGATGTACAGACTGTTCTGTATGCAATATCAGGCATAGTGGGGTGTAGGCCTGGTGGTAACACGAATCTGAGCATACAGCATTGAATCCCATACTCGTCTGTACTTTCTCCCCCTCCACTTGACTGTGTGGTGGTCTGGATGCTAGTCATTCAGATGAGAAGGTAAACTGAAGTCACATGTGGAGCGTGCATTTAATGTGCTTAATCCCTAGACTGCCTGGCCATTGAGAACTCGTTGGTGCAGCCATGTACACTTTGCTGCCATAGCGATGAGATAAGTAATCACTGAAATATTCAGACTTTTCCCTGGTTTGTGTTGAGTCTGTTGACAACAACACTGTTAGCTTTAGCTTGGGGAATCTTTCTAGATTCTATTGATAGCTAGAAACCCTATCTATATGATGAGGCAGTCCTTTATTTGAATGATTTGGTTGTGTTACTGGTTGTTTTAACCCGCTCGTAGTATACTCAGCAAAATGGCAACACCAGGCTAAAGCTTTGCTATCAAGATGCACCTAACAACCAGAATTGTTCTTTAGCTGATGCTCAGAAAAAATTGGAGGGTCAGTTCGAAGAAGACGGTGATGAACTTTTATTGGATGATTCAGTACAGAGTTATGAAGAGATTGGCATGGTTGTCCAGCGAACAGTGAGCAAGTGGTCTTAACCTTCGCTGGCTGTCGCTTTTGACTACACACAGAAGCTCATGTGGGTCGTCCATGACCCATACTGCTGTCGCTTTTGACTACACACGGAAGCTCATATGGGTCGTCCACCACCCATACTTTGTAAAGAGACAAAAACAACCTGTATATTCCTCCAAAGCTTATAACAAAATATAGAAAAGGAAAACATATCGTAACAACTGATTACACACACATGTGCTCGCACACACACACAGACACTCACACAAACACATACACTCAGAAGTAACACATGCTCACGCATTCACACACACACACACATACACACACACGCACACACTCACACACACGCACACACAACTGATCACACACACAAATGCATAACGCGGATTTCAAAACAGTTGCATATCTTTGGAAAAATCAGAATTAAAAAACTTGTGTTTTGAATTTTTTATTTATCTACCTTTCAGAAAATATGATATATGGGTATCTATCCAATAACAGAGACCAAAGAATTTTTTTTAATATGTACCCACTTTGTGGAAAAACACTGGCAAGTAGATTTCACTTACTTCCCAGGCAATGAAAGGGTTAAAATAATCCACAGCAACAAAAGGGTTGTTCCACTTTGATAGGACAACAAATACACTTTCAAACAGAAAAAAAAGAAGAATAAATACACTACACTGTAGCGATGCATTCGTCACAGGGAGAGTAACCTGAATTTCACATGAAGTAATCAGTTGTGACAGAGTGATAAGAAACAACACATTTGTCTTAACGAAAGTGGTATGCTGCAGTTATCAACAGATCTCATGGTGCAACAGGGCTGGGAATGTTAAATGGAAGATGAAAACAGCACAGTGTTTGTATTGTATTACAAATATAGCATTGGACTAGACTGCATTATCTGCACTGTGATAACTTTAACCAGACAGTGATGGCGTGATGTGACGTGTGAAATGGTCACTAGGACAGCTGCTTGAAACACAGCTTTCGTTGACAGGACATGATCCACATTGCTGACACCAAAGTGGCACGTCGCTATGGTGACTTCTTCATCCGCCAGATCCACAAGTTTGAAGAGGTAGGGCAGTTGCTTTCTTCTGGTTTTCTTTTTCTTTCTTTTTCTGGTTTTCAGTCATCAGTATGAATTTGATTTTGTTCAGAATTTTTCATTGATAGGTTTATAATTATGTGTTGGGCCTTTCCATTGGTGCTGTAAAAAAAGTGATGCAAGTGCACCTGGATGTTCTGTACTGGGCGAACCAAAGAAGAAAAAAAAGAGGGCTGGGAGGAGGGGATTGAAGGTGTTTTCTTTTAAATAAAATTTTGGTGATAAACGTTCTTGTGGCTTATTGATGCCATGTTTTATGTTTAGCAGGGTTAGTGCTACATAAGAGCACTTTTTTAAAGTGAAATTTTCTTTAAAAATCTTCCAATTTTCATGTTTTAAAATTCAGAGTAATGAAATACTTGAAAGGATGATGCAGAGCAAGCAGACATGGAAGCTATGTTCACTAAGGAGACTCCAGGAATTGATGATGTATTCTTCAACAGAATCGTTCAAGTGATGCACAAAGCATTTGACAGATGTATTTAATGTTTATTCAGTTTAATCACTTTTTTCCAGTGAGGTATTTGCTTATCAATTTTTTCTTATTTTGTGTCTTCAGATCACACGGAATCTTCAGCAGATATCATCAAAACAGCACACTAAGTAGATTGCCATCCTGCTACTGGTTGCAAAGGCATGGATGCCATCTGCAGGGAACACTGGACACGAGTACACACCATCACCAGTATTTTGCTGACCTGGAGTTTACAGGCACCATCAAGAACATTTGCGAATGTGAATATTGATTCTGCATTCACTGGCACAGCCAAGAGTGTGGACAAGATTCTTCTAAACACTATTGTCCAGCGAAGTGTTTTAACATTGTCTGTAGCTGTTTGTTTTTTTAACAAAGGAGTATGGTCTTAGACTGAACATTTATTGTAATAAGTGGAGAACAATGGATAAAAGCAAACCAAAAATATCATACTGCAACTTGCAGTTTGTGAACTTGCCGACTGCCAGTTACTAGCTGTTCAAAGTGTGCAACCTGTTCACTATCAGTAAGATCAGAAGTGTCTGCAGATTGCGTTATTATGCCAGGTGGTTTGTGAACAAACTGTGTTGTTCAGTGTAATGGAATTAAAAATTAAAAAAAAAAAAATCATCAAAGACGCTCCTGAGTATGTGAAATGGTGTTTTTTGTGTTTGGTTGTCTCAGTGATTTCATTCTTCCCAGATTTGGAACCAGTTTCTTTTTGAGACAGGAACCTGCTTATCCCACCAGTGGAGTTTATTATGCTTTTTAATAAATAAATAAATAAAATTTAAAAAAGTTTTGTTTGACAAATAATAGAAAAAATTCCAAGTTATAGTGCATTTCCAACACAAACTGTCTAAGAGTAGATGTGGCATGCCAGGTATGTTGCATCAGTCTCCTTTCCCATGCTGCACATCAGGACCACCACTCAGTTCCATAGTTTCAATCACAGAACAATGCACACTTACGGCAATCTCACTTTATTACTATGAAAAGAAAGCAGCTGAACATGACACTTAGCATCAAATAACAGACATGATTTCAGACAGTTTAACCAGTCGTACTGCCAAAATTTCAGTCTGGTATATAAAAATAAAAACTGTCTCGTAGGCATTCCCTGCGGTGATTTGTCAAGGAGGAATGATTGATGGCATAATTAAAATATAGGGCCAAAAGTGATACACCACAAAAATAATAAATCAAAATTAAGCAACTTGCTAACCTGAGCTATCAATTACTGGAAACTGCACTGCCAACACAGATCTATGCCTGGTACTGAATGATGGGTATTTGATATTAAAACTAGATACTGAAAGATGAATGTAATACTATAGCTTGAGAAAAAATACAACATACTGAAATTAGGCACCTTGACTTAAGCAAACGTAAAGTATCATAGGCATATTTAATTCAGTCCAAAGATTTGCTGAATTTTAATGCTTTCAACATTTACAACATTTTGACACCTAAAGTTTCCGAAATGAACCACCTTTACTGTCAGCTGCCTTCTTTCACTCACTATGTGTACATTCTGACTGGTCAATTTCAACAGTGAGAAGCGCTTCAGATTCATGTATGCTGTACAAAGCAACTTACTGAACAGAAAACACTGAAGGAAAGGTGCACAAATGGACAGCCACTAAAATCATTTTTTTGAAGTCGTCATACATGCACAATTTCAGGTATGTGACCAATTCAGTGGTTCATAATACTCCTAAAATGTGTCGTAAGCAGGACGATGTTTGTCATTACCGACCTGTTCACTCAAGATGGTGATGTTCACAAACGAAAAGAGGACGCTGTGCTCATAAAATCTGTACACAAATACAAGTACTGTATCTCTCCCCACCCCCACCCACCCTTTTTTCCCCAATATATACCACTGCACTCCTAATTATGCAGTCAACTGTCCACGATGAATTCGATAGAAGAAAGAGTGGTACAATTTCCCTTTTATTTTACCATCAATTGTTTGAGAAAGATCAAAGCTGAAAACTCTGGTCTGAATTGTATTCACACAACCTATAAATCATGAACCTATGCTGGATGGATAAAGGAACATGAAATATTTTCAATATACAATGAAAAAGATTCTAAAAGCATGAATAAAATAATAAATAAAATTCAGTCAATTAAGACGGTGAAAGAGAATGAAATCATTTCAATGTACGATAACATTATTCTGGAGACATAAACGCCGGGGGGGGGGGGGGGGGCAGCAAGAAATAATATTATTCTCTACTGATGAGGGAAATGAAATACAGACCTGCCAACTGTTATGTATTGGGCAGAATTTGCCACTGATCAGTGTGTTTTACACTGTTGCTGTGCTAGTGTACAAAACGCAATGATCTGATTTACAAATGATTTAGGAAATCCAGTTCCAAGAAAGTATCTGAAGACAAGTGAACTGTGTTCGAACCAGTATTATTTCCGTCAATGAGTTTTACATTACTCTTCCTTCAGCACGTTTGGATGAGACTGATTTCCTGTCAAGTGCATGTCAAATGTTGAAGCACAAGACCAATACTGAAAAGCTGTGTTGATGCCATGGGACATCTTTCAGAAATATCTAGAAGACTTGAGAAAAATACCTGTGTACTAAATCAGATATTAGTGATCATCATGCTAGGTGCACTGTCTAACCAAATAAATATTAAATTTCCCATAACAGATTGACATCAAAGAATATGCTAGCTGATGTTTAGTATACCTTTTACATGTTGTAAATAAATGTTTTGCAACTGGCAATTAGCACATTAACTTAATTCTGGAGGCATTAATGAAATGTGGATGAAATGAAATTACTGTGAAGGAAGGATGTCAAAAGTTTTCAAAATACAATAAATGATTCTGAAGGCATGGAATATGAATGAAATGTCTTCAAAATAAAATGAGATGAACACAGCGCACATATATATATATTCCAAAAAACTCAAATGTCAACAAAAGATAACACTGGACATGAAACCAGATTTCAAACTTTCCACAAATACAAAAATAGGTGACTTGATAAACTGACAAGTGTGGTCTGTTCCCATATTAACTTTACCAAAAAAAAAAAAAAGACACAAAAGCTGGTAATCTTCCCCACCCCAACTGTCCTGAATCTGAACAGATTTTTCCGAGTCAAATTTGCATGGGCATGACAGAAAACACCATTTTGGTAAAAAAGCAAACGCTTTTGAAGTTATTGATCAAGTAGTACTGCCTCCTCAACTGTATCAGGGATGCTCCTTTGTTGCCAGTTTTGTGGTTGTGTGTGCGTGAGTGCTCTGAGAACATGAAGAAATGCTCTGCACAAGACTTCACTTTTCACCTTATCAAAGACTAGCACTCCAATCACTAATCTTTAGGTGGAAGGGAGGGAGAGGTCTGTGGTAATATGCTGCCAAATTCACAAGGCTGACACATCAAACTGTTTGCTCCTGCTTCAATTTAACAAGGTGATGTGTTCACTGTGTGACTTGGTGTTTGGCATCCTAAGGTGATGTGCTCACGGCGGGACTTGGATGCTTCCATTTAAAAAGTTCACATCCCTAGGCTTTCTATGAATGGCCCCCCCAAACCTTTCTCATGTGGCAACTACTACTTGCTGCAATCAGCCTGTCTGCTATCCCCTCCCCCTGTAAGGCACCCCCTGACCCATCAAGACACACACAGAGAGACGACAACAGTGACTGGAAAGTGTGCAGGATGCAATATTCCAGGGAGGGTCCACAGCCTAAGACCAGGACTGGCCATAGCCTCCCTTCTGGAAGGAGCCCCCTGATCCATTCATGGAGCTGTAGGAACTGGACCCACTACCATACGAGTTGAATTTGCCACCACCTCCACGACTGCTGCCAGCACCACCACGGCTGCTGCCCCCACGACTGCCTCCTCGACCACCACCAAATCGACTTCCACCACCACTGCCTCCACCTCCCCAGCGGGAACGCCCTGGAACAGATAAAAACGTGCTTGAAATTTGCTGTTCACTGAACAGACTATTTAAAAAACTGCATGCACAGGCACACACACATACAAGCTACTGAGTGTGGTTGTGAACAGAAAATTCCACAGCACCTGGATAACTTGGTCAGTGCATGCACTCAAACATACAAAAAACACAACCACACACCTGCCACTTGCCTGTGGCACTTGGTAATTTTGGAATGGAACAAGCTCAAGCAGAGTTTATCTTTGTAGAGTGGTGCTGTCTAAAACTGTCAAGTGTTTTCAGCTTCAGAACATGCACTGTTTTTGAGCTATGGAACATGCCGTTCACTGTCTTGAACTTTCAGCATCCTAAAAACAAGCATCATCATCATGGAACAGATTTTTGACATATTCCATACTCTGATAAGGTGTAGGCCAGGGACAAAATGATGGCAGAAACCTCTATTACTGCCTGGCATGCTCTGCACGCACACCCACTTTTCTCACTGCTTTAGCTGCAGGTATGTTTTTGAGTAACCCATCATATGCCTTGAAACAAATGCTGCTTAAACTGTTTTGCTCCGTTAGAAAATAAAACATTGCCAAAAACACCTGTCTAAAACACATATCAAACATAACAACCGCCAAAGGAATGTGAGCTTACCTCTGGACATGCCGCGAGCACTCTCAGCCATCTGGATCAGTTTAGGATTGACTTGCTGTTTAGCCTCTCTCAGGATGTTGATCAGCTCTCCAGCCTGCTTGATGTTGGTTGGGGTGAAGAAGGTGTACGCTGTACCTGTCTTCGTTGCCCGCCCTGTGCGCCCAATGCGATGTACATAGTCTTCTGAGCAGTTGGGGTAGTCAAAGTTCACCACAAACTTGATGTCGTCAACATCTGTGTTTACCATTGCCAACACAAATACAACACAAATGTTAAAGTGCAAGTCCATTGCCTGATAACTGCACAAAACATGGTAACCTGAAACATAATTTTACAATTGTACAGTAAATTTCCTGTTATAAGGCATTCCATCAACATCATTCTTCAATTATTCAGAAAGGAACACTACATCCGTATCTTGACCAAGTTCACTTCCACCTCAAGTAATTGCAAGCAGAACAGATGTAGGCTTGTGACTAACACTATTAACTAATGTACATCTGAATGTACATAGACCTAAGGCCACTGGGTCAGTGAAAACACATGCACTGTGTCTTGATCAGCACAGACAGGCAAGGCCCAATCCTCTCCTTCCAGCATTTTAACCTTTCCCAACTGAAATCAGGTACCAATTCATACCTGGGTGGAGTGAGGAAAATCTCATGCTGAAACGAGACCTTAAACCCAGATGACTGGTGAGCACTGAATCAGAAATAAAACACCTACCAACTCAGCCAAGGCACCTCACTGGAGAAAAACCCAGACAGAAACAAGGTGAGACCTAGAACCCAGGGCAGAACAACTTCAGAAGCTCATTCAGGGCCTTGGAACCAGACCAACCTCCCCATCACATCTATGTTTCTGCAATTAGGCCTGTACTACTTTTTGCTATTCAAGATCTCCTCGGCTATGAACAATGATCAACTTCATGACTTGACACTGCAGAGTAGAAAAGAATATTTTAAAATGTTGAGGAAAAAAGGAGATGGAATGTGCCTTATAATATGAAAATTTATAGTACAGAATGTTGACAAATTACAAGGACTGTTTCAATGTGACCAAAAGCAGATGTTCAGATACAGAGTATTTTCTTCCATACTTACCCTTGCATCACTTACCTCATGCCTAATGCCTAGAGCTGTAAGTGCAGCAGGGTCAGCACCAATGATCAGAAAGCACACATTGTCAGATGGCTAATAAAAAAAAAAGTTCACAATGGCCTCGCAGCCAGTAATTATAGGAGCTGGATAAGCCAGCAAAGGGGTGGGACCCCCGACATGACTGTGGACCTAGCGTGTGGGGAGAGTTGCATTTTGCATTCTTTCTTCTTCCCTCAGGGGTGCATGTGTTTGATCCAAAAACTGAATGGCTTCTCCGGCAACCACGGCGAAGAAAACACAACGGTCTTTTGACCTGTGAAGGAAGTCCCTTTCCTATCTCCAACACTGCAGATAAAAAGATCTATACAACTTCAGTGTAATACAAAACATCTGCCAGCCCACAGGTGAACCACTTTGATTGTTTTCCTCTGGTCCAGTGCTTAAGCCACGTGTCCTTGCAGGGAACAGGTCGACAGAAAACCCACTGGAATGATCATGAAGAGAATGCCTGCAGTTACTGCCCACAGGATACACGGTGGCCTTTAAAGCTTACATCACAAATATTCTGTGTTGAGAAGATGATGGTCAAGTATCTTACAACTGACCCTTAAAGGCAGAAACCAATTTACAAGGAAAAAATGACACGACACAAGCAGAAGAGAAGAACCAGGATGGCAAGAGAAGCTCAGAGACCAGTGTACATATTTCTACACAAGCACAGAAAGGCGGACCGTGGAACATACCACAAGTAGCAGCACTGGGTATTCGCAAACAACTTATAAAACAAGACTGTGGCAAGCCTTTGTGACCAAAAGATGTGCACCGTTACCTGGTTACCACAAAAAATATGTGTAATCTCAAATCATGACACAACATGGCCTATGATATTTGATCAGAACATATATTCTGTGAACTGTAGTTTCCACAGAACATGAGCTGTCATATCCAGAACCTAAAAGTACTATCTTGTCTCAACATATCCAGTGTGCTGTGGTACAGAGCGACCACAAATGCAGTCCATCACAATTACTAAACACACAACAAGCAGGCTGTGATATTAGTTCATGAAAGATCATGTGAGCCACACTATCAGGCACCTATGAGTCATGATATCTGGTTCTAAAAAAAAAAAGGGGGTCACCAAAGAATATGAGTGGTGAATGTGTCACCACTGAATTTGAGCTGCAACATGTGGTCACTCATGAACATGTGAGCTGGAATATTTTGTCATTCCAAAACTTGAGCCATGTTATAATGTATATAATACCTGCTCATTAATAGAAAGTATTACTTGAAAATATTTGTGGTGAATGATAAACACATTTTCAGCATTATGGCTGTGATATATCTAGTCACCACACAGAAAACAGTTTGTTGAAGATCTAGATTTGAATCCTCCCCACTGCAAAACTATGGTCCAAAGACTCTTGACAATGCTATTGGACAGTAAAGACAGACCACCAATATCACCCCTACAAAGTACTGCAGGTCCAAGCATTTGATGTTCCACAACCTGGCAGACCCTGACAACCGGACTGTCCTGACGAAGTCTCTGGGTGAGGTGTGGTTGCCGACAGCTGTTTATAAGTCACATGCACCCCTGTCACTGTGAAAAAGGACTGGTGGCATCGGAACAGAGTGTATCCATGGCGGTGGTGAATTGTGCACATTCCTCATCCCACTCCCCAAGGATCACAACAATCCAGAGAAGTATACACAGGAATGAAAACACAGTACACAGGCAGACACAATCTTACACTGCACTGAGAAAAAAACCCAGCTAAGTGTTACAGTCAAACTTGTTAGAGGCACCACATCTGAGCCTGCAGCAGTCTAATGGGTTACCATCCCAAACTGGAAACCTTGTATGTGCTGTTGGACCTCAACAAAAGTTTCCAATGATATATCTGGTGTCAACACTTATCATGACTGGCTGAAGACATTCTGAGATATCTGATCTGAATTCTGACACTGCAAGTATAGAATGTTCCTGTATACACTCTATAATAAATACACTGTCATGATGTGTATGGGTTTTTATCTCTCTTACTATTTATGTGCCTCCACACCCATACACTGCTGTTTGAGGGAGAGATGCATGCAACCTGGCAAATTAAGTAGACACTGAAGCAGGAATGGATGCAGCATATGTAAGTCATACATCACCAAGCTTCTGAACTGCAAGACACTGAAGCAGGAATGGATGCAGTATATGGAAGTCATCCATCACCAAGCTTCTGAACTGCAAGACACTGAAGCAGGAACGGATGCAGTATATTAAGTCATCCATCACCAAGCTTCTGAACTGCACCTGATCTTGTTATTTCTCTGCTTCTTTCAACACTAATCTGTCTTTCAAGGTGATGCTCCACAGACAATTGCATCCTCTGGCATCTATTTTCTTCACTCATACATAAAACCTACACATTTTCATCCATTCTCTTTCTTCATGTCTTCATACCAGTCTGTGCCGGTTTTATCCCAGTAAAGTGTGAGGTAAGTGACAGAAACCTGTAAGTTCAGCAGTTTGAGCATGCATGTGAATGTTCTGTGTACCTGGGTGCAAGAGAGTGAGCGAGTGTGTGTGCATGTGTCTAAGGTTGCCCATCTGGACAGATCCAGGATCAGGCCCAGTGATGGCCGATAATTGCTGGAGAAGTGTCAACCATTCTTGCTGGTAGTCATACCCATCACAACCACT
Source organism: Babylonia areolata (assembly GCF_041734735.1). NCBI lineage: Eukaryota > Metazoa > Mollusca > Gastropoda > Neogastropoda > Buccinidae > Babylonia > Babylonia areolata. Next base: position 66,585,894 of record NC_134876.1, read on the forward strand.
TGTTCAGCAGTTTGAGTGTGCATGGACACACGACACATGCCTGCCAACCTGACTTTACTGGCTAGACATATGGAGATTGCAACTAATTGCAGCACCTCCAAAATCATTTGCATGACAGATCACCTTGTAGCCAGGTCAACCAACCATTCTATTTAGAGCTCAAGCAATGGCACAAGTAACAGTATAAAAACTGCAGAGACTCATGAAACGTGGCTGCCAAAGTAAAGTTTGACTGTAATTCTGATCAACTAATGGATGGCTTCACATATCATCCAAAAAAAAAAAAAAGGAAAGACAGTAGATTTTAATAGGTACACTCCCAGCTGGATGGAAAAGCTTGGAATTGCTATTAAAAAAATAAAAAAAAGTACATTAGCTATCTTATGTAAGTTATACTGTCAATCATATCAGCTGACATAACATTCCCCTATCACTCAAACTGCACAAAAATCACGACAGGTTCAGACTAGAATACTGCACTGTTATGCACAACAGACCTGTCAATCTTATTATACAGTGCTACTGTTTTCACTTCCCCCTTTTTTCCTAAAAAAAGGTCAAGCTCTAACGACCCACCTCCCCTCCAAAATGGACATTATCACAAACCCATTCAACGTCAACACAACGTCTACTAGTGTCTGCCTCATCTCACCACCTCCACAAACACAATTGTGCCACACAGTACTTACGGTTTACCTCTCTACTGAGAAGCGAGCAGCTCGGTTTAGCTGGCTCAATGTTTTTCAAGTTAACTACACCGTTATCCTCTCTCCCTGTAGCTTCTTGCTGGACTCAGTCATGCCGGCACACATTCCTACCCGGTTCTGCCATCAATGACTGGACAATGGAAACAAACAGCACAGGTTATTAATTTAAGACTCACACATGCTGGCATACAATGGGAGGCAAGAAGTAGGTAATATGTGTGCATGTGTGTGTGTGCATATGCGTGTGCGTGCGTGTTTGTGTTTGTATGTGTGTGTGTTTTATGTGTATGAAAGATGGAGCTGGTACTAAACGTAGGCTGTCTCACCAAGCAGAAAACTCTGGAAAAAATAGAGATGGCAGGAAAGTATTGGTCAGTCAGTCTGCCTTCACTGATCAACACTTTTTTTTAAAAACTGGAACACTTCACTGAATTCTTTATGGGTTGCTAATGCAATGACATACACATGTATGACTTTTGATCAAGGTTTCCTGCAATCCATCTTTTATGTATTCCAGGGTATTCTCTGGTGAGATGTTTTGACAACAGTCCCACAATAGATTTACACACCCTTGAAACAGTTAATGTATATATATACACTGCAGCATTTGTGCACTGCCCCCACTCTGTAAACTGAAGGCATGTACCATCATCCATTTACATTTTTCTTTTTCTTTTTCCTTTCTTTAACAGGCTGAAAATGCTTATGCTGGCAAGTGCATTAAAAAATCTAACTGTGAAATATGCCCTAACTCATCAACAAAAATTGGATCACAACTAACAGGGTATTTACAGAGAGGCCTGAAAATGAGCAAAAATGAAGTATATGTGTCAATACTGTCAATACAACATTACTAATCTGACAATAAATATTTTAAATATCAGAGGGAGAAAAACAGTGTGCATGTTCAAAGAAGAAACACATCATTCCTATTGTTTGTTATGCAGCCAACTGCATACACCAAAAATGAAAACAATCCACCTTAAAAACCCATCATAAAACCAACTTTTAAAAAACTGTAAAGAACATGGTCATAATAATGACTAGCTGGCTGATCTCCAACCTTTTTTTTTCAATGCAGAAGTGATGCACCTGAACAAAACATACAAACTACATACACTTTAGCAAAATAAATGAAGAAAACAATTGTATGAAGTTTTCAGTGGGACAACATGGTGCCTATGATGTTAACATCATGGCTAATGTAAACTGGAGGGAAAGAATCCAGTATAATCCTTTGTAAGAAGTATTTATTTATCTGCATTTTCTGGGAGGATGGAATGGGGTAGGGGGATGACCAACATACTTCAAAGACTCAGTATTCTTTTTATCAACTAAGAGGCAAAGCTTTCACTAGATTTCTTCCGAATTTGCCGAACAAAAACAATGTACCTCCCAATCCCCCTTATAAAAAGGAGAGGAAAAGAGAAAAGAAAAAGAAAACCCAAAACAAAATAAACCACTAGTGTGAAAATGCCAATGTTATCATGGACACACACAAAAAATTATACGTAAAGAACACACTCACAGACAACCAAAACAGGGTTAATACACAGACTCAATATGTGTTCACATGTAATTCAAAAACAAAGAAACCAAACAAAAAAGTGCAACAAATCTTCCATCTTATCCAAGAATGCTCATTTTGAGACCTTGCATTACAAAAAATAGGTCACTAAAGTTTAACTAAGACAAGAAATAACAGATAAAAAGATTTCTCACAAAATATAAATATGAGAATGTATGTGTGTTGAAGTGACAACTGCACAAATTTGAAAACTACACCATTCAGCTTTTCTAATGTAAGTCAATTTACTGCAAAACACCAAGAAACATTGTTCTTTGCCTGGGCTTTAATTCTATGCCAGTGGTAGATGTCACAGTCTGCAGGCCTGTATGTTCATTTGTGGATGGAAAACAATGGTATCTAATAACTTTATTTCTGGAAATGTGTTGGTCTTCATAGGTGGTTTTTTAATTAATGTAAGAGATGGGTGGGTGGGTATACTCAATCATGTGCATGTGCAGTCAAGTCTATTAATCTTTTATCTGACTGCTTTTAAGCCATTTCATTCTCTAAAATTGTTTTCCCTTCCTGCAGAACCATATTTCAATTAAATCAGCCACACACCTTGCATTTGATTTAAGTTTCCAACTTGAAACTTGCATTTCACATGTATAGTAAACATATATCTGCCAAATTATCTGGTTAACTGATCTGGTAGTGTTATTGAAAGAGACAACAAATCCAAGTTACCCAGTCCTCTTGATGCTACATCTGTGGCCAGCAGGATGGGGCTCCTCCCATTGCGGAAATCTGCAAAAACATGCACACATTTGCACTTCAGTACATCCCTCTTCTTTCTTTGCCTATCTACCACACTCATCCAGAATTTTGTTCTCATCATGATCAAAAAGTGTATCAATTTTGATGAAAATCTTACTTGGATGCCGGACCCCATTTCTTCTGTACATCTTTATTCATCCAATAGCGAATTACAAATTTTCTATCAATAACCCATGTTGCAACCTTGAAGTTGGAAGGTTGAGGAAAAGACAGAGAGAGAGAGAGAGAGAGAGAGAGAGAGAGAGAGAGAGAGCAGGGGTGGGGGTAGGGTTACAAGTTCCATAAGGCAAAAAAAAAAAAAAGACAAGAGAGTCCAACCTTTACTATCTTTGCAGTGATCTAACACACACACAATGTATGGGCACACAGATAACTTACCATTGAGCACCCAGTCTCTTTCCTGTTGAGACTTATCTCCATGGATACACATAACAGGCCACCTGAAAAAATGTACATTTACAAAGTGAATCAAACTATGTGTGCCTGTGCATGTGGGTCTCTGTGTGCAAGTGAGAATGAGTCATATGGCCTTAGAATATAGCAGTAACTGTCTCAAGGTATTAACAAACAGTAACCTAGAGTAAACTAAAAGTGAATATGGCAGTTAACATGCATTCTCTGTGAAGTCTAAAAGGTGTTTCCAATACTAATGTACTTTTCAGCTAAAAAATAAGGCTGTTTTTTCTTTGCAGTTTCATTCCTTGAATGCAGTAAAATAAAAGACCACACACTGAACGTCGCCTTCTTTTGCTGAAAAATAATCTGGATTTGTCCCTCTGTACCTTTAATGACCTGTGATCATTCTTGGGAGAAGTGCCAATCAGCACTGATCTGAGCTTCTGTGTCCCTGCTGACCTACCAACAGTCACCTTCCCCCACCTTTTCACATTTCTTTACTGCAATTTGAGACAAACAGATTTGTTATCCAGACAAACTTTAAAAAGCAAAATCTGGTCTTAGAATTCTGAGTTTCAATCTTTCCCATCATAATATTCATTTCATTATCCTACCTCCCCACCCCCCTTTTTGTTGTTGCTGATTTTGTTTTGTTTATTCTGGCAGACCAGTAACAGCTTTGGCACTGTTCTGTGGATCAGCAACTAAAAAAAACTCATAAAACTGGATGATTTCACTTAAGCGTCACTGTAAGTCTGAAGTCCATGTGAAACAGACAAAATCAGAGGTAACATTTTTATTTCGATCAAGAACTGCACAATACTCCACTGGGGCACTCAGAAAAGATCAGAAAAAAAGCTTTCTCTGTATTTTACATACTTCTCAGAAGTATATTGTTCATCCATGCATCCTCACTACAACAAACTCTACTTTCAGTTCATGCACACAATGGAACCAAGTCAAAATGCAATCTAAACAATGCTTACCCATCTCGTTTCATTCTACGGTTGATGTCATCACATTTTCTTTTGGTCTCCACAAAGATAAGAGTTTTGTTTTCTTTCTCTTGCATGATTTCATTCAGCAGTTTGACCAATCTGAAATTGACATAGCCATGGTCCATTAGGTTCAGAGTGAACTTATCCTGTCTGTGTCACAGACAACAGCCACACAGTGTCATTCACCAACCCACTCTTCTTTGCATGCAAGGAAAAGGTTTGTCAACTCTAGGGTATTAAAATTAAAATATTTTAAAAACCACCTTTAATTCTATAAACATTCATCAATCCACCCTTCTCAAGAATGAAACCAAAAAGCTTTCTTAATTCTGATAGAACATTATTCAGCAAGCCATTCTTAAAAAATAAAATAAAATAAAATAAAATTCAGGCAGATAATCATCCAGTAGCCAGTACTAGCATAAACAAAAAGACATTTCAATTCATTTTATGTCTCAATATCATTCTTATAATTACCGTGTACAAAAACACTTACAAACATTCAAGGTATTTTCTCTCCTTCAATTTCTTACTTCAACCTTATTCATCATAACCAAATGCTAAGTTTTTCTTGCATTCAAATACTATTTTCAGACAAAACATCTTCAACTTTGGCTTACCCTGATGCACATCTTAATGATCTGAAGAACTGAATTTCCCAAGTCACACTTCATGATTTAAAAAGAATACAAATATGCCTGCACAGTGACTTACTTTTCTTCCTTTTCGTGTTCCATGCAGACGTCAATGATCTGCAGAATGTTGTGGTTGGCCGTTAGCTCTAAAGCCCCAATGTTGATCTGCACATACTCCATGATGAAATCTTCTGCTAGCTTACGAACCTCTTTGGGCCAGGTGGCACTCCACATCAACGTCTGACGGTCAGGCTGAAAGAAAGGGGAGCAAGACAGCTTAAACTCCTGCAGCTAGTATTAACCGTTAAGACAGCCACGTAAGCCGTTCTCAAATGGTAGATAATTCACTCTCCTGCAACTGCTGCCAAAGCCATACCCAAACAGTGGCTCAATATCTCTGTGTTGTGAAAGCTTTTACCTTGTTTTGGAATTATCATATTGGTAGCTTTAGCTTCGCCGAGGGTCAAAATAACACAAACACCTTTTGTCACCCAAGAATGTGGGGTTTTTTTAAAAATGATTTTACTGGCTGACTCCAACATGTCAACAACTCATTATCTGCATGGGCAAGCAAAATGGTGATGCCTTGTCAAAGCTGAGTGTGAGCAAAAGTAAACAGCATGACACAAGATTTATCTGCTGCTCAATGAAAATAGACTGAATGCTTGAGGAAGACGAAGGTAAACTGCAATCTGATGATTCTTTGGCAGAGGAAGGTGAGTAATATCAGCCTTCTCTACCCCCCAAGCAGAACAAAGTCTGACTTTCCAAGTAGACAGCATTGACTGATTTAAGCACATAACATGCTGTGTGTGTCTGACAGGCCTGCAAAAGGTAGTACGGATGGGGGACATATCAAGTTACAGTCTGAAAAGTGAAGCAAAACAAGAGGACAAGTGCGGAAGTGGCGAGGGACAGTGAGGTGGGCATACTGGCATGCCTATATTCAGATCAGTGGGTTTGACATTGGGCCGATGATTTTGATCCAGATATTTCTTGGTTAGGGATGGTGTGTGTGTGTGTGTGTGTGTGTGTGTGTGTGTGTGTGTGTGTGTATGTGTGTGTGTGTGTTTGTGTGTGTGTATTTGTTCATGTGCACGTGAAGCATTTATTTTTTAGGGTTAATGTACACACATACACAACACGTGTATCAAGCATATGCATAAAGGACTTTAAATCAGATATTACAGACCACATACATCAAACGTAACAGGCTTAGAAAAATTACCAACTCATCTGTACAATGCCCTAATTCTTGTTCTCTAACAGCGGCAATATAATCTGTGTTCAGCAAGCATTTCCAGTTCTGTTTGTTTCTGTGTTGACATGTAGATTTGTTCTCCATTCAGCACACAGTCCCCCATTCAGCACAATCTATATATATCATATCGTGGCTCACCCTTTCTTGTTCCATATGACATATTGTGTGTGTGTATATGCTTGCGCATGTGCCTGTGCATGTGTGTGAGTGTGTGTGTGTGTGTGTGTGTGTGAGTGTACCATTTGTTTTTCACAGTGGCATCAGCATGTGCCACAAAGGAATTGCCTTTTGTCAAGATCAGCATTTTGACAACTGCCGGCTTAACGTCAATTGACCATTTGAAAACCTGCGACTTTGAATCAGGCATTCTGATGAGTCGCTCTCTTCTCAGACCTCATCACTACAGGATCAGTCTGGGTTTGACTATCTCACTTGCTTGGAACAGTTCTTATACATCGGCATGCAGTTAGTCAGGTAACAAATTCTTGACTTTCTCCTTTCAATTTTCTTTCATCTTTTCTAAAGTTTCAGTCTGTCTTAAAAAAAAAAATCAAACAGTTCTTATTAGGGACTTTTAATGGCTCTTACTTCTGGAATCTGTAATTTATTGCCTTTTAGAGACCCCTAAAAGGCGGCTTCCAAAAATCAGGCCTTTTAGAGATTTCTAAGGGAAAGATAGTAGCAACGTATGCACTTCTTCAGAAACATTAAAAATGGTACCCTACAGACATTCTACCATCACTTTCAAACTTGTAAATGATCACTTACACGGATCTGTTCAACAATTTTGCGGATCTGTGGCTCGAAGCCCATGTCCAGCATCCTGTCAGCCTCATCCAGCACCAGGTAAGTGCAGCGTCGCAGGTTGGTGCGGTTAGATTCCAGAAAGTCAATCAGGCGCCCAGGGGTAGCAATGCAGATCTCAGCACCTGCAACATACAGCACAACTCTTCTCAAATGTTTCTGACTCACAGATTACTATCCCAGTCAACAGGAAAATATACACTGCAAATTTATCTACTGAGAGCACAATGAGTCATCAAAGTAATATTTTTGGTTTCACAAAAATACTTATTTCTAACAGATCAAATGAGTTTGACTTTAGCTGCCACTGAATTGCGTGTGTGTGTGTGTGTGTGTGTGTGTGTGTGTACATATGCTCATGCTTGTGTGTGTACAGTCTGCGTGTGTCCACAGTGTGTGCACGCGCACATGTTCATGCGTGTGTAGAGTGTGTGTGTGTATCTATATTATACAAATATGTACCTGGTATATGTGCATGAATGCATAAATACGCTGCCTTACCACGTTCTAGATCCCTTAGCTGTGGTCCTTTCGGGGCACCCCCATAGACACAAACACTTCGTATACGTGAGGAGTGACCAAACTCCACCGCCACTTCCTGAACTTGCTGGGCCAGTTCTCGTGTGGGCACCAACACCAACACCTGTCACACAACAATGGAAATTGACAGAATGAAAGAAACTGATACCATCAAGACTGTCATAATCAGTTCTGTATGAATCAGTGACTGCAGAAAGATTTTTTTACTAAACAGTGTATGTTGTGTGTGCAGTATTAGTGATTTTTCCTGAAGGTATCACATTCAGGCATCTGATTTGCTACGTTATTGTCAAAAACGCATAAAATGCAGTATGCATATGTGACATACCCTCTGTAACAATACCGGGCGCAGTTTTAGCCTGAACACATTGAGGGGATGAATAGTTTATTTTTCAGTTCTGTTTTTATTATCAACACAGAAGGATGAATGCGTTTCTGCTTTTGAGTGTGTGCAAATATAGGCAGGTAAAAATGGTTGCCAGTTGTGTGCTTCTGTTTATCTTTCCTGTGCATGGCCAAAATGAACTGAGGTTTATAATATTGTGTGCATTGGTACAGCAATGATTTCGCTCTTGCTGTGCTGATGTAATCATGACACATTATCATGAAGTCATCCCTGAATTACATCGCACCTTTGCTTTTGCAAATTGCTGAACCGGCTTGACTAGTAAAAGTTTTGAGTGCGGGAACTCAGGAAGATACACCCTGGAGGGCTGACTGTTAGAATAACTCTTTAGCACCAAGAGGTCAGCCAGTCCGACCCAACATATAGCCTAGTGTGTCCTGCACTGCTGTAATGCTGACGCATCGTCGTCGTGTTGACGTTTTCTTCATTGTGGTGACATGTGGTCACATCTGCGCCACTTTCTTGTAATCTTATGTGGTCACATCTGTGCGACCTTCATGTGATCACATCTGTGTGAACTTCATGTGATCTTATGTGATCACATCTGTGCGACCTTCATGTGATCTTACATGGTCACATTTGTGTGACCTTCGTATGATCATTTGTGGTCATATCTGTGTGACCTCAGCGTGATCTTGTGTGGTCACTTCAACACAGCCTTCGTGTGGCTGCGCCCTAAGCTGCAAGACTGCCATGGATCTTTAATTTTTCACAGTCATTTGTTAAGAGCCAAAGTGTACTGGTACTTCATCGTCTCCGCCATCCAATTCATCAATGACAGTATCTTTTGACTGTATTCAAGAATGGGTTTTATTCATTAGCTAATTTGTTATATTGCACTTTGAAATTTTTGTGTGTGTTTAATTGCTTTAATAGTGAAATCTGCATAGTTGTCAATACTTTAATTTGCGTGGAAGTGGTGTGAAAAAGAAATCATTTTCAAAACTCCCCATAACAAAATACATTAAAACATTCACATAAACCGGTCTGTGACAATTATAAACCCTTTCACTGCCGAGACATCAGCTGACGTCCAACACAGTGTTGCCACAGTGCCTATAAGACATCCACTGTTGTCCTGCATCCTTCTTCACAGTGATTTGCGAACTGGTCCATGTGGAACGCCCCATGAAAAGATGGTTTGCTTTGTTGGAAACTTTGTCCAGCAAAGAAAGTGGTCCCAGTCAGCGAATTTACTCAACTATGCAAGCTGTGCAAATGATTATGAATGGGTACAACAAAGAGAGATGGATCTGTCTTGTCTGATGATTTGTTTTAACTTGAAGGTGATGACAACAACAAAGACAAAACTGACATCCTGTTTATTTTTTAGATGGCATTCTGTGGAGGTGGAAATAAGACTTTTCTGATGCACTAAAGTTCTCATTTTGACTTTGAAATGCCTAAATAGTTACATGCAACAAGGCCTTCAAGACTCACTTGTGACTGAGAGTAAAACACACAAGCTTTTTATGTATTGAGTATAATTTCAAAATGTAATGTTTAAGGTGAGAAAGATCAGTTTAAAGCAAATTAAGTCCCCTAGCATAATTACAGGGTAATTTCCCTTTTTTAATATCTGCACCTAAACGTTTGCAAAATAAATAAAACTTCCATGCTTAGCAAAAGAAGTTCCTGTTTGAACAAAAAATGATAATACTGACTGCTCTTGTTGTTGGGTCAGAATATCAGATCAAAGTGCCAAGTTTAGAGAATACAAAAAATATAAATATAACAGTAAATGCAGTTTGCATATAATTAGGCTTCATTATTTATTTTTTTGTGCCCATCCCAGAGGTGCAATATTGTTTTAAACACGATGTCTGGAAAGAACAGAATTTTTCCTATTTTTATACCTAATTTGGTGTCAACTGACAAAGTATTTGCAGAGAAAATGTCAATGTTAAAGTTTACCACGGACACACAGACACACACACAGGCAACCGAACACCGTGTTAAAACACAGACTCACTTTGTTTACACAAGTGAGTCAAAAAGATCCCAGATTCAGAATTCACATACATTTTCCATCACAAAAATGATCACTTTCTCTCCCAGTCTCTGTATCTCCCTATAGTTTCTGTGTTGGACATTAACAGAATATACTGCCCTCTCCTTCAAGTAACAGATAAAAAATGGGACCACATTAAGGTTCTGACAGAAAAAAAGATTCTTAAAAAGTAAGCAAATACAGTCTCTGCTGATATATCTTTCTTTTCCCAATGATGCAAAAAAGTTGGGTGACAAAAAAGGAAACATAACTTACAATAGGTCCATCTCCTCGCTCCAGATAGGGCTGATGGTTGATGTGAACAATAGCTGGCAGAATGAACTGAAACACAACAAATACAATATAAGCAGATGCAAACACACAACTGCATGTATCTAATACATGGACATAACACACTTTTATATATTATTCAGCATAGTTACCCTTTTGACTTCGTAACTGGAAAATGAAAATGTTAATAGCTCCATGAGATGATGGTTGACCAAGTCACATCTACTGATTCAGACATAATGCATACAGATATCAAAGCTATTCTTGGGAAAAACAACTTGTGGAGACACTGATTAGATAGACTGAACAGAATATCATATTTTTTAAATAGGAAAAAAATCCATTTTCTGTTGTCTGACTTGTTGACTCAGGCTGGTTTGTTCCATTTATTAGGTTTCAGACCAGTGTAAAGAAATGAAAACTTTCCGTGCTCTTCGTGAATTTCATGTTCCAGTGTAGAATACACACACCAGATATAAGTGAAGTCTGTGACATTATCAGTTCAGGTTTCAAGAGATCTTGACAACCTTGTATCCAAGGAGCCCCAGCAATCAGGTCTGAGACTTCTTCAAAAGTAGATTCAGAGAGTGATAATGGACAGTTTTATAGGAGGGATGAGAGGGTGGGGTTGACACCCAAGAGTTGGGTGTCAACCCCTGCAAGGCATCTTACAACTTTTTTTTCTCCTTTGTCTAAAGCTTGCAATTTGGAGCTTTCACTTCTTGGTGATCCAAAAGATAGTGGCTAGAAAACAAATAGTTAATCAGAAAATTGTACACAAATCAAATGTCTGAGCAATCACTACCATTACTAGGAACATCCAGATTGCCTGTGTCCCATGCCTAACATCCCGAAAATAAATGCTGAGACAAAAACTCACTTACTCCTAAAGTTTTACCAGATCCAGTCTGCGCAATGCCCACCAGATCTTTGCCAGACATTGCAATGGGCCATGACTGGCTCTGGATGGGAGTGGGATTTGTCCAACTGTTTCGACGAATTTGGCTCATGACATAATCTGAAAAATAGCAAAATATGTATCAGTGTAACACAACTGAGAAAAATAAGATAAAAAGTTCATGCTTTGTACAACAGTCAAAAGGAAAACACTGATTTCCTGGAATGAAAAATAAAACTGAAAAGCAAAGTTTGAAGCTATGACATGCATTAGTTCTTGTAAGTCAAAACACCCCTCATCATATCCAGCACAGAAACAGATGACCACTGTCACTCACTTTTCCAAAAATAACAACTTCCCTGACATCAAAGACAAAACTTTTGGCTTCTGGATGGATTGATGGTTGGTGGTGGTTGTTGGTTTTGGGGATTTTTGTTCTGTTTTCTTTGTTTGTTGTTGTTTTTTTCAAACGACTTTTGCTACTGATCTATGGTATGATGGCCTTGTCCCCTTTTTTGACATTGTGTTTTCAACTTCAAGTTTCTTTCCAAATGACTTTTGCTACTGGTCTATGTTGTGATGGCCTTGTCTCCTTTTTTGACACTGTCTTTCAACTTCAAGTTTCTAAGCATTTCACAAGCAAAGTTCACACTTCTAAAACAAAGCTACAAAATAAAATACCAAAATAGATTGAATTTCAGACATGTTCACTATAAAATTGATCATGTCAATTCTTGATACTTATCTCACCTGGAAAATTGGCTTCATCAAAATGCAGGATGGGATTTGGCACATAACGTCCAGAAACTGTGATCTGGTTTGTACGACGGTACTCTTGTATCTGTGTCTGAAATTTTAATTTGGGAGGGGTGGAATTATTTCACCTTGATCCAAGCATAATTCATGTTGAAGTACTTATAATAACATTTCACATAAATTTATAAATCATAAAATTTTGCAGTTCCACATAAATTCACAATAGGAAATTTTCTATCTAAAATTACGTTTAAATAACATACTTACCGTGACCCAACTAGTGCAGACTCCGGCAGGGGTCTGACATTCCTGTCCCGTGCAAACTACTATCCACCTATCCGGAGAAAACGAAAGTACTACGGCCGATAACCTCCCAGAAGTAGGTAACCTCCCCTTTGTCCTGCTGGCTAGCGCCCTCTTTTGACGGCAATATGCCATCACCAGCGCAGCGAAAAGGGAGAACAGGAAGCAGGGAGGACGGGAGGGTCTTAAATTTGGGTCATGGTAAGTATGTTATTTAAACGTAATTTTAGATAGAAAATTTCCTTTTAATTACACATACTTAACCGTGACCCAACTAGTGCAGAATAGTGCAACAAGGTGGAGGGCTTGCCTGTTCTACTGTCTGTGTGCTGCAATGGCCTGTTGTGCAACTACCACAGAAGCGATGCCTCTTGAGCCATCATCCCACAGGCGTGCAACATCTCTCAGGTAGAAGTTGATGAGATGGCAGGGTTCATCCAGTAGGCAGCATCCATGTCTTGCAGCCGTGTTGAGTGCGCTAAGGCAAGAGAAGAGGACCATGCTCTGACTTCATGTGCTCTGGCTGAGGAGGCATCAAGTCTCAATCCTGTTCTATCGCCAGTGCGCTGCAATGGCCTGTTGTGTGACCACTGCAGAGGCAACGCCTCTTGAGCCGTCATCCTTAAAGCGATAGATGTCCCTCAAGTAGAATTCGATGAAGGTAGAGTGTACTGTGTCACCTAAGGATATTGGTGCGGGCAAAGAAGACTGAGGTCCGCAGCTGTATTGTGGGAGAGGTCTGTGGACCACAGCTGTGCTGATAAATGTAGCGCAAAGAAAATGGGTCGGTGTGTTGAATCCACACTTTACTGAGAGCCCTTCGAATCAAAGGACGGGAAGGAAACACACACCCCATAGGGTTGTCTCACTTGAGTGCGGTTGAGCGTCAATTCAAGGAAGTGCACATGTGGTTTGATCTGATGATTCCACATTGGTTGTGGGCCGATAGTGGAAGTGATATATGTGTTTGAAGGAAACTGTGGCACGAGACAGAGGTAGGCCACCATGCTGGGCTTGCCTGAGGTGCGACATGACAGCCAGATCTGTAGAGCTCCTCCATGAGAGCTGACAGGCGATAGGCACTCCCCCCGCCACTTTTCTGTCGTTGCCAAAAAAAAGAAGACAGCACTGGCATGTTGCCTATGCACAGAAGGGCAGACATTTGGCAACAAGAGACTTGAGGTCCCTGGTGTCTCTGGACAGGGCTGTGTAATTGCCCAGGTAGGTACCATCATGAAGGGGGCATACGGAAGGCTTGGTGGCTTCTCTACCTGAGTGTGGCATGTTGGAGCAACCTGCAGAAAGTTGTCTGCAGTCAATGGCTGGGTTGGATCAGACTATGGGAGTGCACTTCATGTGCCCGCAGGTCACTGAGTCTCATTCTGTGGTGGAATTCCTAATGGAAGAGGGTTTCCATGGGGAAAATTTTCGCTGAAGGTTCTTTAAAGAAAAAGGGGACCGGATCCAAGACAGGCCTCAGGCTGTGTGTGGTGCGCACTAAGTCTGGTATGGAGCAGGGCGGGGGCAGGGAGGAAAGTGGCTCTAGATGTGTTGTACTGGCCAATTACATCAAATCACTGATCTGACATGCGTTTTCAGTATGGCCAACAATAAAGTGAGAGCTGTATTATCAGTGGTTCCTGAATTGCAAAGGGAAATCATTTACAGCTTAGTCTTTCATGAAGGAGTAAGTCTCTCAGACTGGAAGACAAATTGCACTGGGACTTAGTGCTGCAGCCTTGACTATGTTTCTCAGACTAAAAGTCAAATTGCACTGGGACTTAGTGCTGTAGCCTTGGGGGCTAACTAACCTTTGGGATCCATCCCTATGGTGAGTCCTAAGGCCCTCTTGATCGAGGGACTGGGGATGCAACTTAGGCAAAACACTCTCTACTATAAACTGTATAATCAAATTCCAGACTGAATAGTCAGGGCAGCAGTTGCCTCCTCTGCTGTTCTGATGGTCATTGTCATTCACGACTGATTATCATATACTGATCCTAGGAGGACACCAGTCAGCATGGGTAAATCAGAAAACAGCTGCTGTGTGCTTGAGGGATGAAGGTGTCCACCATGCAGGTTATGTTGAAATGTAAGGAAGCCAGAAGAAGTTGATGGGGTCTTGTAGTGCAACCATGTGACTGAAAGACATTGTGCTTGCTTCCGAAGTGACAACAAAGTCATCCTCTGACAAGCTTGAGAAGGAATGCCCATCTGTAACCACAGCAGTGGTTGTGTGTTGAGGCTGAAAGGATCATGCAGGGAAGACCAAGTGCAGAAATTGCTTTCAAACGCCAATTGTTTGAGACAACAATGCTGGATCTCTGTTCAAGCAAGGTGACGGGGCGAACTAATGTGCCTGAATGTGGATCTGCCGTGTCGGTATGAGTGGGCAGAAAGGTACGCCCCTGTGGGTAATGAACGGTTCCTTATGCTTTGTGAGACGCATCCGTCCTCGTCAATATGCCTTTCTCCCGAGTGTAGAGGAAAACAATTATTACCTAGGTCTTCTGCTGCTAGTGAGGAGTGGAAGAGATGGACTCAGGGTGATTGTCTCCCTGCCCAGTGGGCAGTTTTTGGGGCCGCTAAAACTTGGAAGGAATGAAGGGCGTGTGTGTCTGGAGTGGCACCTCTAAGTTGGACTGCCTCATCCCTACTTATACCAGGTTAGGCCATCTCTAGCCCTGTGGGTGATTGTTGTAGGCAAATGAGTTGGGTTGCCTTGTCCCTCCATGCACCAGGAGAGGGCATCCTTAGCCCTGTGGGTGGGAAGGGAGTGTGTGTGGGTCCCTAAGGAACAGCCACTACTGAGATGTGAAGGAGCATACATTCAGGTGTGAAAGAGGCAGTTTTGTCTGTGAGTGCAGTCGTCCTCCGAAAGCAAGGTAGGGATAAATGTATGAAAATGAATACATATATGTGCAAAGGGATTATAAACTTCCATCAGCTCAAGTGATGATGTCATGAATATGCCAATGACATGACAAGAGATCGAGTCACGAGAAATAACGGCTGTATAAGCATACGTGTAGTGTGCACAGATGTACCCAAGTAAATGGGTAAGTGTGCATAATCAGTAATGGAAAGGAATCTGTGTATGCACCTATATATAAGAGATGTACATACACATATGAATCAAGTGCCAGTATGTAGACACAGAGAGATCTGGGCATTCTGAACAGAATGAGGCAAATGCAAGTGTGCCTATATTGCTATGAATGTAGGGAATCTCAATGAATAGATGTCAATGAATGGAGATAGAAATAAAATTGTACATGTTAATGTGGAAGTCGTATGAACCTATCCCGTAAGCGCACACACCTGTGTATACCGAGGGATAAGCATACATCTATAAGTGTAAATAGAAATGTGTAAATGTAGCAAGATATTGTACATATCTATATCTCTATGTATCTATTTTTTTTTAATAATATTTTATGTATATATATAAAATACAGGTTTCTTTGTTTTGTTTTGTTTTTTGGATAATAAATCCAAAAGAATAGAAGGGGAAATATTGTGATTTATTTCCTGTTATTGTGTATAACAAGAAGAGAATCGTAAGAGGACTGTGTGCAAGTGTGGGGGGATGAAGAACCCAAAAGCTCAGTAGCCAATAGCCAGAGAAACAGCAAGGAAGGTGCAGTTGCTATGCAAAGTTGTGTAAAGTCCATGAATGGGCATCAGGACCCAATGAGAAACCAAAAAAACATTGTTGGTGGACACCTCGGGGGGCAGGAGTGACGTGCCGTGTCGGCGAAAGTAACTACAGCGTCAACCGCCTTGGTTTCGAATGCGGAGTTGCCTCCCTTGGCGCCGATAATCGGCGAAAAGGATGATGTCTTTAGAGCACATATCCCCTGGTGCGACATGTCCTCGCTGTAGAGGGAGGAGTGTTATGCTGTGTGTGAGAGTCCATGGTTCGATGCCACCGTAACCGACACAGGTTAAAACGGCCGCAAGGGGAATAATTATAATGTCCATTAGTGCCGTGGGTATCCCAACCTGAATCGGTCGCCATCAGACCCGAGACGGTCAGGGCATGTGGCATGACGGCGCCGTAATCCAGTGTTATGGGCGTCGTGGACGAGGGGGTGGCAAGTCCGTCGGCTTGCCATGGGATGTGCATCCCCCTGTAGCTGAACGGCAGTCCAACCTCACGAATAGCTCCTGCGAGAGGACCGACGTTCAGGTGTTGTGTGTTGACGAATAAAGGGATAGACAAGATCGGCCTGAGCACTGCTGAGAGGCAGGATCAAGTTATCAAGAGGCACTCCGACGTGGAAGTGCCGATATTAGTCTGGGTAACAGCAGAGTTAGGCGATGGGGCAGAAGAATCCAGCACTGCCGAAGTTCAGTGGGCCGTGCATGTACCTGCTCTGTGGGCGAGGGGTGATGCAGGCGCAAGGTGTGGCACCGGGAAGCAGAGTGGTACATAATTGCTGCAGCAAGTTAGCAACGAGTTGCCGATTGTTTGGTTGAGCAGCTTGTTGAGACGCCATTAGTAAATGGGAAACAGCAGCAATTGGCGATGTGGCAGATGGGGTCATCACCGCATAGCTTGGTGGGACCGTGCACGCACCCGCACTGTAGGTGAGGAGCAGTGCCGGCGCAAGGGAAATAACTGCGGCGGTCACCGGCAAGGGTGCTGAAGCAGGGGTTGCCTCCCTTGGATCGGGCGCTCCGGACAAGGAGGGGGTGCACGCGTATGGGCGAGCGTGTCCCCTAGTGGTCCACCTTCCTCCCTACACCAGGGGAGGGCATCCCTACGTGCCTCGGTCGCCATTGGATCCGAGACGGTCGAGACATGCCGCGTGGGGGGTCGCGTGATCCAATGTCACGGCCGCCACCACGGACGCATCGCACATAGGGCCCAGTCTAGCGTGTTACATGTTAATTTCCCAAGATCATGCACCCTCCACCGTTGTTCTCATGCACTGTTGAGTAGCAAAGAATAATTCAAATATGAAGATCAGAGGTGATTGGCAATGCCAATCTTAATGAAAATGAGGAGTGCAAAACACATACCTTGTACCATTGTATATTAAATATTATCTATTTCAAATAATTCAGCTGTTAATTCTATCCTTTGGATAAGATATGTAAATGCAAGTTCAGTGTTTGGTGTCACTGATTAGTTTTGATATGATATGCGATATGTTTGTGAATGATTTGATGAGTTTTTAATAAACGTAAAATGCAACAATTACATGTGACAATGTTATCACTAAACAATAAACACATCATGTTTCTATGGCTTTAGTGTAAGTTACAAATTAGCCATTCCAGGATATGAATTTATCTTCTTTTTTTTTTTTTGATTGCCAGTCAGGCACTCTGGACAAAACATTCGAGTGCCCAACTGTGCTTTTGGGTGCCAGCATAATAAAATAAAATCAAATCTTTGAGTCAGCTATAGTTAGCATTTGTGTTCATGTTTGGAAAACCACATTCAAAATGTCCGCATGGGCCTGTTTATAGATTCTTTACTCTTTCTGCCACATCTTGCTCAAGAGAGAGCTGAGCTCTCCCTGCTGCTGTCTCTGACACAACCTTTTTTCTTGCTGGTCTTTCCATGGACAACTTGTGTGCTTGAGATTGGGAGTGCCTCACCAGTGTGAACCTTTTCATCACTTTTGATCTATCAACAAATTCATTTTTTGCTTTTCCAATCCCACCTCCCCTCTGTTCTGTCTCCTTCGGATACAATACACACATGAGCACTTGGGTGCCATCTTCCTTCATTTCAATGATGTGCCAAGGAAAGTCTTTCTGCCAGGCTCCATTGTACACACGCTGGCGCTTTGATTCATACTCCTGCTGTTTATTTTTTTTGTCATCTTGAGCTTTTGTCTCTGTTTCAGGAGCAGGAGTCTGCGCCTAGCTGCGAGTCCCCACCACCAAGAGAGGACTTGCCACTCCCCCTTCTCCCTGCCTCGCGCTGGGACACCTCGGGAGGCGACGCTCGTACCCCTTTCCCCCTGGTCCCCTTCATGACTGTTTTACTGGTACGAAAGTCGCCTCCGCGATCAGCATCTAAAAACGCATCGCCGCGGTCCGTATCAGGAGGAATCATGAGCTCCAGGCCTGGGAGAGACTCTTGCCAAGTCTCAATCCCAGCCTCATGATCCCTGCCTTCATGGTATGGCATACGAGGCATGGTACCCGCGCTTAGGCACCCAGCGAAAATCCGGCCCCCAACAGAGAAAGGAAAGACTTACAGGTTGAGAAAAACAAAACGAATCGAGGGGGCCGAGTCGAATCAAATACACAGAATGTAAGAATACAATACAGATAAGCCGCATGCAGCAAAGTAAGGCCAAATGAATACACTTAATAGCCAAAAAAAGCGTAAGACGAGACAGAGCGTAAACCTGACAAGATGGCGTGGAGAGCCTTGGCCAAAGGAATGATTCAGCGCTTATAGCTTTTAGAGGCATTTGATTGGCTAAGAGCGGACCAGGTAAGACGGCTTGTCTTTTCACTGTTAGCCGCGCGAAATTTGACCAAGCAGAGCAAACCGATAGGCCTAGTTTGCATCAGTTTGACATGGTACAGTATATGACACCAAACTTTCTTTTAACACTGAAGATGGGAAATATTGTTCGTCGCTAACGCACCATGAATGTCAACATCGGATCGCTCACGCACAAAGATGCTGCTCCGCAAAGCAAGCTGCGGCAGACAACACTTTACATTTCGATCGACGGCATTCGAGCTTGCTTTCTTGGTGTGTCTTTCAATCAATTTTCTTTCACTTCTATCAATTTTGAGTACCAACTGGGCACTCCCTACAGAAAATTTATGTGCCCGAGCCAACTTCTTGTAGCATTTGCACCCAGGTACCTGCATTCTTATTCATGTTACAGCTTTTTTACCACTAGTCTGTTTATTCAAATAACTGCAACAGCACCTGTTCATATCATAACCTTTGCTGACCCTAGATGTCTTGCTGAGCAGTATACAGGCAAAACAAAACAAATATGTCAAAATTGGCTTCAAATTCAACAATGCCTTAACAACTGAATGAACTGTCAAGACCTATTCTTTATCTTATGGTGTGGAAAATATCTGGTAAGACCTGGGATAACTATCACAGCTGGTTTATTTTTAAATGACTTAATACCAATGACTGAGAAAACTTCTGTTTTCTTATTTGACATTCAACAAAAATATATTTGCATTCAAACTGGTTTGTTCACAGACACAAAAACAAAAGAACAAAAAAAAAAGAGAAGACGACGTAACAATGTCAAAAATACCACATCAAAGAAACCAACTCACAGGACTTCTGTTTGTAACACCGGGTGCCTCTTGGTAGAAGTTTTTTTGAAACTTGACCAGTTTTGACAGATCCCATTTGGGTTTTCGCAGGTTAGCTCCAGGCTGCATGCCTTTCATGGAGGAGCCCATTCCACCACCACCACCACCACGAAAACCACCATCACGATCTGAGCGTCCACCAAACCTGAAAACCAGGATTCATGTTTTCAAGATCTATCTCATCAGTATATTTAATAACTGTGTGGATTAATCTCACCAACCCGGTCTGTCAATAATCTGTTCACAACTTAAACACAACATATTCTTTACTGGACTTGTCTTTAGAGTTTCTCAGGTTTTGTTTTTTGTTGTTAATTTCTTTCTTAACAGGGTTGTCAATTTCACTTAACTCTCTCCCAGCTAACTACCACTACAGAGGTACTCACTAGCACAAAGCTTTCCTGCTCAATACTGTAATCATGGCTTTGACTTTCAAAAATAGACGGGTGCAACAGCCAAGTGGTTAAAGCATTGGACTTTCAATCTGAGGGCTCCGGGTTCGAATCTCGTTAACGGCACCAGGTGGGTAAAGGATGGATATTTTTCCGATCTCCCAGGTCAATATATGTGCAGACCTGCTTGTGCCTGAACCCCCTTAGAGTGTATACGCAGGCAGGAGATTAAATACGCATGTTAAAGATCCTGTAATCCATGTCAGCGTTCAGTGGGTTATGGAAATACAAACATACCAAGCATGCACACTCCCAAAAATGGAGTATGGCTGCCTACATGGCAGGGCAAAAACTGTCATACATGTAAAATCCCACCCGTGTACATACAAGTGAACATGGGAGTTGCAGCTCACAAACGAAAAAGACCTTCAAAAATGTCCATACCTCAAGCAGATGAATGGACTATGCTCAGATGTCCCCTGCCTTGCCTTATTAACATAGCATAAACTCAAGACCACTGTCTCAAATTATCTTTGTCATTGAGGTTTCAAGCTATTCTTTTACCAACCCCAACTGACTGCCCATGCACATATATGGCAATGGTGTCTCAGGCTCAATCATTTAAAATAGACAGGAAAGTCAAATTACGAGATTCTAGGGGATGGTTCTGACTTTGGAATATTGAAGAGGTTGTAATTTTAATCGTAAGAGGAAGGTCAAAATGTACCAAACAGTGAGACACTGATGTGACTGGGGAAAGAGAGTATGCATTAAGTATGGCAAAGGACACAGGCAGTGGGAATGGAGTCCGAGAGGATGATTTCTGGTGAACATGCAAGTGAACCATTGGCAGCTCAAAAAGAGGAGGGGTTTGTTTGATTGATGTTTCTTTTCTTACACTACCACCATGCACTGGGCATGAAACACATGGATGTTAGTTACAAGGCATGATAGACCACAACCACCTCCAGTTGATGCAAGGTCACGTATAGTTTATAGACGATCTCATTCATAGGAGGAGTGTGTTTGAGTGTATTTGTGATTGTACGTAATGTAGCAGCTGAGTAAATTAGGAACATGTTAGTGTGTGTGCATGTGTGTGTGTGTGCATGTGTGTGCATGTGTGTCCTGCTTGTCTGTACAATGTCCTACAGTAGATCTTGAACAGCTGATCTGGGTGGGCTTGTCTTTATTTAGTTTAAATCAGTGGTGGATGGATGAGCTTCTGCCTCATTGAGAGCATGTTAAATGTTATCTTTGTCATGCTGCAGCATGTGCAGCATGGCCAGTCTAGCTGTTTGCCTTCATTGTTGGAAAGTGGGCCAATCGAGCTGATCAATTATGTTGGGGACGCTTTAAGTGTTAGTTACTATAACACCTCATCATGAAACTTGCTGCACATGGTTGGACTGATTCCAAACAGTCCTTGTCCTGTTGTTATGGATCCCAGTATGGCCAGACAAATGACTACTGAAGCAGTATGCCAATTTCTTCTTCTTCTTCTTTCTATAAACATCCACCATTATCATTTTGATGGTTCTGATGTCTATAAAACTGGGGGGTTTCCACTAACTGGGTTGTTGTTTTGTAGGACTGGCAGTTGGGGACTTGCGTGGGGTGGTGGTGGTAGAGGAGGGGGTGGGGGAGCACTAGTCGGTCAGATTCGGGACTTGAAGCACTCCACCAAGGTTGAGGAGATAACCTCGGGAGGCAGGCTGTCCTTGGGAAGAAGGAATACTTCCTCAGTTCCTGTAGTTCGTATTGCAGGCCAGGAGTCTCCCTGTGTGACTGACTGTCTTGTGGACCGTGCTGGGGTGTTTAGTGTGGGCCTGAATGGGGTGTTGATGCTGACTTCTTGACAATGGTATTTGAAGAAGGTGGTCAGCCTAGCTGCTCTTCTTCTGTCTGCTGGGGTGGACCACTGTAAGTAGATGTGTCAGCATGGAGTTGACACTTGAGGTGTGATGGTGGCAGTTTACAACCCATCGAGCTGCACAACGTTGGACTTTTTCTATGCTGTTGATGTTTTTGGCAGTGTGGGGGTCTCAGACAGGTGAGGCATATTCTAGAGTGGGGCAAACTAGGGCTTTGTCGGCTGTTTCTTTGATTTTGATGGAGCCCACTCTTAGGTTTCGCCGGAGAAACACTAAGGTCTTGTCTGCCCTATTTGTTGTATTTGAGATGTGGGTGTCCCAGCTGAGGTCTTGGGAGATGGTGACCTCCAGGTACTTTGTCTCTACTACTCTTTTGAGGTTCTGGCCATGGAGATGGTACATGCCAGTCAGTGTGTTTCTCTTCCTGGAGACATGGAGGGCATGGCACTTGTCTGGGTGGAAAGACATCTTCCATTTTGTTTCCCAATCTGCCATGTGGTCCAGGTCCTGTTGTAGCTTCCTTTGGTCTTGGGGGGAAGTTATGCTTCTGTGGCAGAGAGTGCCGTCTGCAAAAAGCTGTGTTGTTAAGGAGAGTTGTTCAGGGAGGTCATTTATGTAGAGGAGAAAAAGGGCTGGGCCCAGGACTGATCCCTGGGGGACTCCTGATTCTACTGGGATGGCCTTTGAAGAAGTTCCATCAACAACCACCGCTTGCTGTCGGTTTGCCAGGAAGTTCTTGATCCATTCATGGACCTGGATCAGTGATCCCATAATGTCAGAGCTTGTGGGTTAGAAGGGAGTGGCAGACCTTGTCAAAAGCTTTAGAAAAATCCATTCTTAAGACATCTGTTTCCCCTTCTCCATGTTGTGGGATAGCTCGTCCGCAAGCCCCAGCAGTTGGCTTTCATAAGACCTGCCTCGCCAGAAACTGTGCTGTTCCTCGCGCAGGATGTTGTTTGCCTCCGCAAATCCCAAGATTGTGCTTACCACAATGTGCTCCAGGATTCTGCACGGGACACTCATGAGGGAGATAGGGCGATAGTTTTCAGGCCTGTATCGTTCACCCTTCTTGAACACAGGAGAGACATTTGCCCTTTTCCAATCCTTTGGAGCAATGCCTGTGTTGATGGAGGACTGAAAGAGAAGCATCAGAACTGAAGCAACTTCATCTGCGATTTCCTTCAGGAGGTGAGGGGTGCTTCCATCTGGTCCTGGGGCTTTGCTCAGATTTAGAACTTTTAGCAGCTTTCTGACTCCCACTACTGAAATGTGGATGTGGTCATATGTGGATCCCTCGGGCTCTGGGCTCATGCAAGTCCAGGTTTCAAATTCCTCTGGTAAGCAGGATAATTTGCTGCTGAATGCAGACTGAAACTGAGCATTCTGCACTTCTTTAAAGTTTTTCCTGATGGTATGGGAGCTGACTTTAAAGTTCCTCCTCAAGGAGCCTAAGGTTTTGTTCGCCTTGGAACAGATGTTCTCAATGTGCTTCTTCCAGATGAGGTCTTTACCAATCGTCAATCTGAGGTATTTGATTGACTATGTACACTGTTGGCTGTGTGTCACAAGTGGCCATGCCGTTCATGCGCATGCTCCCATGTTTTATTGCTTCTTATTACAGACATGTTGTTTTTTTCAGTAAAAATAATCATATGAATGACTGGAAATTGGGTTTTTCGTTTTTGTTTAAATAAGGACAATGATCTGAGCATAGCTGGATCCGTGAGTTATCCGTCCACCGCCTCTTTTCAAAGAAAAACAAACAAAATGGCTTCCCAAATCAAGCATTAATCTCCATCAGCAGACAAACAATTATTTCAGAGTGCCCCCTTGAGCGATTTACGACCTCAGTTTCCGACGAACCAGGCTCCGGATTCCTGAAAGTGATACACCTAGATACACGTCTATCGAAACATTTTTAACAAGCAGGACAATATTTTCGATGTTCCGACGGGGTCGCCATTTTGCAAAGAACGGACTTCCATGTATACACAACAGGAATTTATCAGACAACATTAGAATATAGTTTTGACATATATGGCTGTGTTTATACTTACGCTCCCCCTCTTCTGTCTGATCGTCCAGATGAATTAAACATTCTATCCCTGAAAGACATGATGATGATGTTCTGTGCAGCAATAACTGGTACTTATGAGATTTCCCACTTCAGTCGACAATTCGGCGGATGGATATGTGCTTTGCTTGACAGAAGAAGTGAACATATTCCGAAAACGAACGGCATTTTCCGGTGACTTATATTTGGCCTAGATTTTTATTTAACCAAAATGTTTATGAAAGAGATTGTTGGTACTTATTCTATATGCGACTGTGGTATGCAACCTGACTGCGAACTACTTTATATGTCGCAGGAAATGGTACAAGCCCACCATAGGGAACGCTCACTGATGCCAACGTACGATAGTGTAACTGTAATGGCAGGCATGTCATTATTTGCGGCGCTATATGTAACTGGAAACTGTCGTGCTTTATGGATTATGGAAGCCAAGGTAGCAAAAGAAGCAAAGAAGATCCCAAAGGCCTTCTGGAACTTCGTGAGGTCGAAAACAAAGACACGGATTGGGGTAGCAAACCTAACTTGATGGGGAATGATGGCACCGCCGAGACATGACCTGACCATAGACACTATTATCAAGTGTTTATATATGACCTGACGAAGAATAAGCTGAACCATTTCAGTTATGTTTAACTCTCGTTGTCATGGGTTCTTTTTTAGTGCGCCAAGTGCGTGTTGCACTCGGGACCTCGGTTTATCGTCTCATCCGAAAGACTAGACGCTCAGTTTCATTTCCACTGAGTCAAACTTGGGAGAAATGGCGACTGAGACTGCTGAGCATGATTCGAACCGGCACACCCTCACGGACTCTGTATTGGCAGATGAGCGTCTTAACCATTCTGCTTCCTTCCTCCCCACTTCTTCCAGCGTGTTTTCACCACAGAAGATGAAAGACCACTACCAGACCCGCCATAGTGCACTGACTTTTGACTGACAAATTGAAAGCCTGGAGTTCCGGTGCAAATTTCCAAACTGTATCAGTTGAAGCAGTCAGAAAACTACTGGCTAGTTTATTGTATTTTGTATTTTTTCTTTTTTGTCACAACACTGAGATTTCTCTGTGTGAAATTCGGGCTGCTCTCCCAAGGGAAAGCACGTCGCTACCCTGAGAGCGCCAGGGCCACCCATTTCAGTTTGTATTTTTCACTGAGCCCTGCACTGCAGTTTTATTTCTTTTTCCCGTATCGCCCATGTGGATTTTTCTACAGAATTTTGCCAGGAACAACCCTTTCTTCTTCTTCCGTTCCTTCAGTTGGCAGCGACCACAATCAACTAGTTGACTCAACTATTCTGTCACTTATGCAAGGGGTCCGCGCTCGGAAAAAAAACACCAAAAAACAAAAACAAAAATCTGGGCGTGGCTTTTAATGGAAACGGGAGGCCCTTGACACGAAGGTGTCGATGGTCTTGCCCTGGGGTAGCTCGTTCCAGTTCTTGATGGTACGGGGAAGAACGCCTGCTGTCTGCAGTGCACTGCATTCTGCACTGTGGAATGGCGATCTGCTGATCGTGGCCGCGGCGTCGGCGCGGAGGTGCAGGGCGCAGGCTGGCTTTCACTGATGCCTTCTTTGCTGACCAGATCGTTGTGGATCTTGTACAGCATGGATAGGCGTGCTGTACGTCGTCTGTCCTGGAGGCTGGACCACTTAAGTTATTCAAGCATGGCGGTGGGGCTAGAGGTGTTGTGGTAGCGCCTCGTCACGAAACGGGCCGCCCTGCGCTGCACCACTTCCAACTGTGACTTGCTAATGCTCTGCTCAGTGTGTGGATCCCAGATGCTGCTGGCATACTCCAGGATGGGTCGCACGAAGGACTTGTAGACCATTTCCTTGATCTCAGTTCTGGAGCTGACTTTGATGTTACGTCGCAGGAAGCCTAGGGTCTTGTTGGCTTGAGTTGTTGCACAGGTGGTTGATGTGCGGGTCCCAGCTAAGATTGCTGTATATGGCCGGGTGACGCCTAGATACTTAGCGCTGTTGACGGTCTCTAGGATACGGCCATGCAGACAGTAGTCAGTCAAAGTGGAGGGGGTTCCTGCTGCGGGTCACAGGCAGAGTGGTGCACTTTCTAGGATGAAAGGCCATGTCCCATCTCTTCTCCCACTCAGCAAGCTGGTTGAGGTCTTCAGTGTCAGTGTAGATGGTCATGGGCTGCTGGGGAAGTGACCATGTTGTACACCGCCGTGTCGTCCGCGAACAGGCGTGACCTCGTAGTCAGGATGTCGGGCAGATCATTTATATAGATCAGGAACAGAAAAGGCCTAGACAGACATGGGTCCAGATGGGTGGAAACGTGCGTTCAGTTTGTAATACCAGTCTTTCAGAAGGGAAGCAACTAACTACAAGCCAGCATTTACCGTCCAGTAAGCCACACTAGCATTATAGTTGTACTTAACAAACCAAATAAACTTCAACGCCGCATTCAGAATGATGTAGTCCGACGTAGTATACTCCGTAAACTGAACTGCACAGGCGGGGATGAAAGCCGTGCAACATCACTACTGACTCAGAACACTTCACTGGGTTCCTGTTAAACTGAGCAAGAATTCAATACGGCAAACTACGGCAGCTCAAGTTGTCTCTGCTTTAAGTATCCGTCTCTAGCACAACAAATTATATATGTGCCACCGTGACCACATATCTTTCAGAATTTCTCCATCTATACGTGACAATCCTTCTAGGTCGCTGCACTCAGTTGACACGTCTCTGCTCAGTGACACGGCACTGACAGTTACGGTTCTCCCTTGCCAGAGACCGGCAAAAAATCTGTCTCTGTCTTTGTTCCCAGTCTGGAAATCCCAGTCTCTCAGCGCCCCTCAGAAAAACCCACGGTGTTTTTCAACTTTTAAAAAGAGTTTGAAGACGCACCTATTTCTAACTGAGTTCACATAGCACTGATAAATACGTACAAATGAGTGACTCTTTGTGAATTCTGATATATTGTGGGGAGGGGGGACTGGCGGTGTGACAACTTTTAAATTTTGCATTTTAAAGAAAACGAATGAAATGACCGCCCCTGCACCCCTCAGTCGCTCCCGGCCGTAGGTTGAACTTGAACTGACGAAACTGGAGACTGGTGTGCTTTCACTCAGTTCTAGCGTCTTTTTCACACACACACGTGTCCCCGGCGCGGCCGCCTGAAGTCCAACAACTCAGATTCAGATTCCGACCATTTAGTATTTTCCCTTGTTTGTTGCAAAAATGTTATCGGCGTGAAAATTCCGTCCCGTATTTCACTGTCATCATATCCAGTCAGTTGACGGCCACAATCGTCATGTCGATTACTCTGCCGCGACCAGAGGGTTGCGTGGAGATAGAGATGCTGTTGTACAGAAAAGAAAAAAACCAAAAAAAAAAAAAAAACCAACTACTGAGACAGATCAGAAAAAAAAGGTAACATTACACGGCACCTACTCTATGTGGGTTTTATCAGCAGGCTACGACTTTTCGCTCTTCACCCACTCAAGGGCTAGCTGATACCAGTCCTCCAGAAGGGGTGGCTGGGCGCAAAAATAAAGTAAAAAATCAAAATGTTCCAAAGAGTTGGGGGTATTTGGGAGGGGGATGCCGGCCTGACCCTACCTACTCTATCTAACTACTACTTTTGCGGTTTTCAGTTTTCTTGGGGCACTCTTGACTCAGTCAAGTTGAAGGTGTCAAGGGTGTCGGCTGCCATCGCGGCTGTTTCGGGCAGTGAATTCCAGTCTGCGATGGTTCTAGGCAGAAAGGAAGATCCTCTGTATTGGGTTCTTCACTGGATTCGGCTCAGCTGCTGTAGGTGTCCTCTTCCGAGTCTCAGTCTGGCAGCCGGGGACAGAGACCAGCTTGCTTGTATTCACAACTTGCCTCATTGTTGAGGATTTTACGCAGCGTACTAGTAGCAGTGCACTGTGTGTGTGTGTGTGTGTGTGTGTGTGTGTGTGTTTCGAGTCCCTGAGCGTGGAAAAAAAACCAAAAAAACTTGCTTGAATCTCGACAGTGATTTTCCATGTCCGTCAGCAGACCTCAGCCGGCCGGGATGCTACTGCCTGCCACTTATGCACAAGCATGCACAAGATCAAACACGCACGTTAAAAATACCAGCATGCACCATCCACGACATATTCATTACTGATAAGCTAACTGATGTCAATCGTATTATGGAAAGGAGATAATAGTGGCTTATTACGTGGAACTGACGTGGAAAGAAGTAAAGTTGAAGACAGTTACACTTAAACACTACAATACCACCCACCAAAGAAAAACCCACACACTTGTCCTGATTTCCTTAATCTTTCTGTCACCCTTCGTTTCGTTTCCTTCACCATGTACTCTGATTGCAATCGAAACCAAATAAAAGATTAATAGCCTTGATCAAGGCACATCATCAAAGCTACACCTTCTCCACTAATGGAGTAGCTTCCCCTAACTAATTTTCTGATGGAATAAAGTGTACCAAAGAAAAATCGAAAAACAATAAATTCTTTTTCTTCTTTAAAACATACTATGAAATAGATATGGATGACTTTGAATAACTTTTTTTTCTTTTAGATACAGAGAGGAAGTTCAGAGTTGTGGCCCCATGATCGGGTCATCCGTCGTCTGCCTGTCTGCATGGTGTGTAGTTTGCAATGGTTAACAGAATATTGCCCACTCTGTGAAATATCGACTCAGTCTGCCTTGAACTGTGAATAGTAGTGATATTTTAGACAACACATTAAAAAAAACACAACCCAGATCCACCCCCTGCATATTTTCCCTTTCTGTCTTAGAATCTAAAGGAATGCAAACTCTTCTACGACTTTCGTTTTATCGAAAGGTTTGTTGGAAGGTGGTCGCGGTGTCGTCTTGATTGTTAGGTTCTCCTTCTTCTTCTTTCGATGTCTGCCTCGCAAAATATATACTGTGTACCTGTGCATGACAAGAAAGTACAAGTGAACATATTTGGCATTAGATATATTCATTCACTCATCTATTCTCAGGCCCACTTATATGCCCATCTAGTCATGCATTACAGTATACATTTATCCACCGTGACAGAATTACTCATGGAATTAAGATAATTCTTCGATTCATGATTAATCTGAGCAAGGTACCATTTTAGCTTTGAATCCACATGTTAATTCATGTCTTAAGTGAAGTAGATATTTGTTTTTCATGTATTTCTTTTCTTTCCCCCCCCCCCCCAGGCACTGTTAATGGTATTTTTCCTTTTAAAGATCTCTGTGTTTGCTTGTTCTGTGTGAAGAACAATTTGGACTACTACAGTAAAATTGAAGGTAATATGAAGGAGATATCAAGACAGACTTTACTGTTACCTTGACTGCAACAGATGAGGATTTCGTTATTCAGGTCCATCCATTCATGTATTCTGTATACATAAAATAGTTTTGTTCAACAATGACACAATGACTGTCAAGCAGAAAGTGAATGATGCCACACTTTTTGTGTTGACAGGTAAGTCAGTGAATCATAGAGCACCACCTTCCTGTCAGCAGACAGTAATACATTCCTTGGATGGAGAGGAATGACTGGCTGGCTGAACAGAGTGCAGGTTGGTCTTGTTAACCACCCACCACCTTCGCTGTTTCAAATCTTCACTGCTACATTAAACCTGGTATTGAACTGCTCCCAATCAAGGGATACAAGCACAGTCAAAAAAAGAATGGAGTACAAACCAGCGCCGATTGGTGTGGAAGTGTGTGGCATAGATTTGAAACAACCAGTTCCAGACAGTGTGATTGCACAGATTAGAGAGGATGTGCACAAGCACCGCATGCTGATTTTCAAAGATCAAGGTGTTGTGAGTGCTGACAGGCATGTGGAGATCTCAAAGTGGTTTGGGGAGCTGGAGTCCACTTTCTACAAGCACCCGAAGTCTCCTCACCCCGATGTGTTCCGGGTGTCCAATGATGAGGAGGAGGGCTGTACAAATGTGGGACGCACTGGATGGCACATTGATGGCAGTTTCATGGAGCAACCTTTCAGTTTTGCTCTGTACCATATGGTATCTGTGCCCAAAATTGGGAACACAGGTACACCTGGAATTTATCAGAATAAATGACTAATGAGTGAATGAATGCTTGGCATTTGTCAGAAGATGACTAACGAGTAAATGAATGCTAGTTAGCATAATGTATGATTTAAAAAAAAGTGAATTTACATTTGCATTTTTAAAATTGATTTTGCATAAAAAAAGGACAAATATATGAAATTTTAAAATCCATAGAAGACATGCACACACACACACATACATGTGTGCATACATATTCATTCACATGTATTTAAACACATACACACACACACACACACACACACACACACACACACACACAGATACAGATAGCGTGAATGCAGTATGCAAGGACAAGGTTATGGTAGTATATAGATGTAGTTTTTTTTGTTTTTTGTTTTTTAATATACACACACATTATTCTGTATGTTAACGTGTTGCTTGCATATACACACACATTATTGATAATAATAATAAATGTGTGTGTGTGCATGTGTGTGTGTGTGCATATGTTGGACTGACTCACAAATTCATACATTATGTTTAACCCTTGATGATTTAGGAGAAAAAAATCTTTGGCAGATTATAAATCCGTATTTCTCAACATTTGTTTTAAACTGTGTGGTTTTCTAATAACTGAGAAAAAAAGAGTATAAAACTGCATTGCATGGAACAGTTCAAATTAGAAATGTTGTGGATCCCTGGAAAGAAAAGTGTAATGGTAATGGAAGCCATTCATGTTGTGAGGTAAGGATGGACAGAGGGGATGTTGCAGCCTTCGTGCCCCTGAAGGAGCTTCTGGAGAGTATGTCCGCAGAGAGGAGGGAACAGTGGGAACGACTGTGGCGTACAGACCACCACTACCGGCACATCCAGCCCCTCGTCTATCCTCATCCCGTCACTAAACAACCCGTAATCTGTCCTTTTTCTTTTACAGTGTTCTTGTTTCCCCCTCCTTTCAAGCACCTGTTATGTGTCCTTTCTCTCTAACTCTATTCTTGTTTCCTCGTCATTCTCCCTCCTTCCAAGCACCCAGTAATCTGTCCTCTCTCTTTTACACTGTTCTTGTTTCCACCTACCTCTCCCACCTGTCAAACACCCTGTAATTTGTCCTTTTCTTTTTACACTGCTCTTGTTTCAACCTCCCTCTCCCACCTGTCAAACACCCTGTAATTTGTCCTTTCTCTTTTTACACTGTTCTTGTTTCCACCTCCCTCCTTTAGAAGAAGAAGAAGTAAAATTGTTTGATTATTAAGTCTGAAAAGAAGAAGTAAACTTGTTTGATTATAAAGTCTGAATCCTCTCCCTCCTTTTTTATTGAAAAAAAAAGGAGTTAGATTATAAAGTCTGAATTATTGGTGTTGTTTTTATAGAATTTCTATGTCTGATTTTATGCTTAAACAGATTTACTTTTTTTTCTTTTTAGACAGTGCTGGCTTGTGATTACTGGAAAATAATAATCTGTCATAATTCATACTCCTGACAAAAGTCACTATTTCCCTCATCTTGTGTAGTTCATTACTGCACATTTGACTGACTGACTGGTTTGTCAGTTTACCTGTCTATCTGAGTGTCTTTTTGTCTGTGTATAGATCACATACCCAATCAGTGGTAAGAAAAAGAAAAGCAGAAGAATAAGTAAAACAAGAACATGACCTATAATTTGGGTCACTTGGTGTGGCCCAAAATATTAAAAAAATATTCAATAACTGAGTATAAATATGATAACTAACAGGTTGTTTTCAGACAAATTGTTGATAACACATATGTTGTTTTCAGACCATCTGTTTCCATTTGGGGATGACAGGTGGTTTTGTGTGGGACTATGGGACTGACAAAGAGCGATCGACTGACAGGAGAGAAACAGCGCAAATTCTGCAGGAGATGTATCGGGAAATTACCAAGGATAACAATCGTCTTGTTTATTCCCACAAGGTATTGTTATTTGTAGAATAATAATAAGAAAAGATAGCTATGTATTGTACTGTTAGATGAGAGCAGGTTAATTTGTGCAGTCTGCTTGAAAGTATAGAAAACTTGATAGTCCTTGTTTTGAACTGGCTGAAAAGATTGAAATAGGGATTGACAGCTGGTGAGATTCACTGGAAAAGGAAATTGTTTTCCTAAAATTACGTTTATCTTACATACTTACTGTGACCCACAAGTGCAGACTCCGGCAGCGAGTCCAATTGCTGTCCTGTGCAAATTACTATCCGCCAATGCAGAGAAAATGAAAGTAGCTGTGGCTGATAACCTCCTGGAAGTAGGTTACCTCCCCTGTGTATCCCTGACTAGCTTCCTCTTTTGACGGCAATTAACCGTAACCAGTGCAGTGTGCAGAGAGAACAGGAAGCGGGGAGGACGGGAGGGTCTTAATTGTGGGTCACGGTAAGTATGTTTAGGAAAAAAAATTCCTTTTAACTACGCATACTTTACTGTGACCCACTAGTGCAGAATGAAACGACAAGGTGGAGGGCTCACCTGCTCTACTGTCTGTGCATGGTGATGGCTTGTGCAACCACTGCGGAAGCGATGCCTCTTGAGCCATCCTTGCTGAATTGTGAGACGTCTGTCAGGTAGAAATCAATAAGGTAGCAGGGTTTTTCCGGAGTGGGCAAAGGCGAGAGATGAGGACCATGCCCTGACTTCGTGAACTCTGGCTGAGGAGGCATTAAGTCCCAACCCTGCATCTGCATACATGCCTTTAATTACATTGATTGTCCTTCAAGACAGATGTCTTGCTAATCTTGCAAGAGTGGTCAAGGAGTCAACTGATGAACAAATGTCGAACCTTTCCAATCAAAGTGAGAGTTGGAAATGTGTACCCTGTGGGGTTTTCTAAATTGAGCTAGAGGGCAGACAGTTTATCATGAAGGCCTTGAGAAATGTATGAGGGCAGGTGGAGGCTGAACCTCAATGCAAGGTGCACATGGCCTGATCTGATGAGTCAACATCGGTTGTGGGCCAATTGGGAAAGAAATAATTGTGTTTAATTACACATACTTAACCGTGACCCAACTAGTGCAGACTCCGGCAGGTGTCTGACATTCCTGTCCTGTGCAAACTACTATCTGCCTATGCGGAGAAAAAGAGAGCAACTACGGCCGATAACCTCCCGGAAGTAGGTAACCTCCCCTTTGTCCCGCTGGCTAGTGTATTGTATTCCAACTTGGTTGGTTCCGATTCGGTTCGTTTTGGGAGGGTCGGTTAGAAAAGAGGGCGAATACACATGATAACAAAAAGACAGTCAGTCTTGCTACGTGTTAGTGGTGTTCCGAATGTGTTAAGCTAGTTGTGTGTGCTAGCTCCGAAGAAGCACGCACAATACAGCTAGCGCCCTCCTTTTCTGGCAGCCATCTCGACACCTGTTCCTGTGCTCCACATACGGCTAAGTTTTTTCGTATTTCTTTCAATCCCACACACCCATCCAGTATGGATCTTGCCAACTTTCTTGCCTTCCTCTCCTCCTCCAAAGGCCTCTCTGCCTCTGCAGTACAGGTCACTCGCGCTGCAATCAGCTCCACTCTTCGGCAACTGGGCGGGCCCTCTTTCTCAGATGACCCCCTGCTCAGAGCACTGGTTCGAGGGGCTTCCCTCAGTCACGCACATAAATCCCTCCGGACCCCTTCTTGGGACCTTTTTCTGGTCCTACAATACCTCTGCAAGGCCCCCTTCGAACCCCTTGCTATAGCTCCTTTCAAGCTACTCTCCATGAAGACACTCTTTCTCATCTCACTCGCCTCAGGCAGGCGCTGTAGTGAGGTTCATGCCCTCAGTGGCATCACACAAGATATAGCCTTTGAGCCGGACGGATCTATCTCGCTTAGATTCCTCCCTGAATTTCTTGCCAAAAATCAAACTCCCAGTACACCCTCTCCCATTCTTTTCATCAAACCGCTCTCCTCTATACTGGCCCATGACAACTAGGACAGATTCCTCTGCCCGGTCAGGGCCCTGCGCATATACCTTAAAAGGTCGCGTCCCTTCCGATCGTCCAAACGACGCCTCTTCATTAGCTGGAATCTGGACCATCCGCATGACATTAGCAAGACGTCCCTGTCTCGATGGATAGTCAATGCGATTAAAGGCGCGTATGCAGACGTAGGATTGAGACTTGATGCCTCCTCAGCCAGAGCACATGAAGTCAGAGCATGGTCCTCTTCACTTGCCTTAGCGCACTCAACACGGCTGCAAGACATCATGGATGCGGCCTACTGGAAAAACCCTGCCACCTTCATCGACTTCTACCTGAGAGATGTTGCACGCCTGCGGGATGATGGCTCAAGAGGCATCGCTTCGGTGGTAGTTGCACAACAGGCCATCGCAGCACACAGACAATAGAACAGGCGAGCCTGCCACCTTGTCGCGCTATTCTGCACTAGTTGGGTCACGGTTAAGTATGTGTAATTAAAAGGAAATTTTCTATCTAAAATTACGTTTAAATAGCATACTTACCGTGACCCAAATTTAAGACCCTCCCGTCCTCCCTGCTTCCTGTTCTCCCTGCTCGCTGCGCTGGTGATGGCATGTTGCCGTCAAAAGAGGGCGCTAGCCAGCGGGACAAAGGGGAGGTTACCTACTTCCGGGAGGTTATCGGCTGTAGTTGCTCTCTTTTTCTCCGCATAGGCAGATAGTAGTTTGCACAGGACAGGAATATCAGACCCCTGCTGGAGTCTGCACTAGTTGGGTCACGGTAAGTATGTTATTTAAACGTAATTTTAGATAGAAAATTTCCTTTTGAAGGGATTTGTGGCCCCAGACAGAGGTAGCCCACCAGGATATTGGGCTTGCCTGAGGGCGTGACCATCCTGTCTGTAGAGCTCCTCCATGTGAGCTGACAGGTGATGGGTGCCTACCCCCCTCCTTACCCCCCCACTCCCCTTTTTTGTAGCTACAAAAAGCGACACTGGCCTGTTGCCTGAGCATAGAAAGGCAGGCATTAGGCTACAAGAGACGTGATACATGGTGGCTTCTCTGTGCGGGTGTGGCATGTTGGATCAACATACGGAATGTTGTAGGCAGTCAGTTGGTGGGTTGGATGAGGCTGTGGGAGTGTACTTCAGGTGCCTCTGGGTCATGGAGTCTCTTTCTGTGGTGGGGTTCCTTATGAAAGAGGTGGTCTCCATGAGGAAAGTTTGTACTGAAGGCACTAACTGAGAAATAAGGACTAGATCCATGACTGGCCTCTGGTCCTGTGTGGTACGCTTGAAGTATGGGATGGAGCCATGAGGGGCAGTTGGGACAGAATGGCTGTTGATCTGCTGTACTAGCCATTGGAGGGCATTAGTCAGCATGGGTAAAACAGGAAACGGCTGTTGTGTGCTTGAGGTGTGAAGGTGACCACCAAGGAGGATCTACTGAAATGTAAGGAAGCCAGATGGATGTGACATGGTCTTGTGGGGCAACCATGTGCCTGAAAGACATGGCTTGCTGCCACAGTGACAACAAAGTCATCCTCAGACAGGCCCTTGGCTGAAGAATGAGGCTCTGTAAACACCTCAGGGGGTGTCCCACTGGCAAGACAGTGCTTGTAGGCAGGGGACCTGCCAGAGTAACAACCTTTCTGTGAGAAGCCCCTGTGGGGGGTGGTCACTGAGTTGGGCGATAGGGGAAACAGGAGGTGACCCTGTGAATGAGGGGCCTGCATGAGGAGTAAATGAGGGGCCGCCTGTAGTGTGGAGAGTGAAAACTCTGGAGAGAGTGGGAACAAGCAATGCAGTAGGGACGATGCCAGCTTAAAGAACAGAGTAGGCCGGTATTGTGTGCTGTCACCTGGCCAATGCATGTGTGTGAATGACTGGTACGAAAGCGCTTTGATTTGTCTATGCACAAGGTTCAGTGCTATATAAATACCATTATTATTATTATTATTATTATTATTATTAATGGCCTTTGCTGCAGCAGGATCCGCTGGAGAAGTGCATGCAGAGATTGCCCCTCTGTAACCACAGCAATAGTTGTGTCAAAATTGAAAAGGGTCAGGCAAGGAAGACCAGGTGGGGAAATCATTTTCCAACACCAGTGGTTTGAGGAGTTGATGCGGCATTCATGTTCAAGCGGGATGGTGGGCCAAACTAACTGACCAAAAAGCAGCGGCTTCTGTGCTGTTACGAGAGGGCATAAAGGTGTGCCTCTGTGGCCAGCAAACGATTCGTTGTGCTGTGGGAGAATCATTCCCCTTGATCAACATGCCTTTCCTCTTAAGCAATTTTTACACAGGCTTTCTGCTACTGGTGAGGAGTGGGAGGGATGGACATTGGGTTGAGCAAGTCAGAAGTGTACCTCATGCCGAGCATGGGGCCTAATTGTCTCCGCCCAGTGGGCAGTCTTTAGGCCTGATAAAACTTGGAAGGTGAAGACTGACATCCATTAATGGAAGGGCCAGTTGGGATGTATATCCCGTGTGAAACTCATCATGACAACATTAGTGCAAAGCTAGCGTTGTTCTAGGCAGTCTTTAGGCCTGATAAACAAGGAAGGAGAAGACCGATGTCCATGAATGGCAGGGCCAGCTTCCTGGAAGTAGAGCCCGTGTGAAACATATCACAACCACACAGCAGTGTGAAGCTAGGGTTGTTCTGGGCAGTCTTTGGGCCTGATAAAACTTGAAAGGTGAAGACCGACATTCTATTCCATTAATGGCACGGCCAGCTAGGAAGTAGAGGCCATGTGAAACATATCACAACCACAGCAGTGTGAAACTGGGGTTGTACTAGGCAGTTATTAGGCCTGATAAAACTTGAGGCGAAGACCAACATCCATTAGTGGCAGGGCTAGCTAGGATGTAGGGCCCTTGTGAAGCTGTTAACACAATACAGTGGTGCAAACCCAGGGTTGTTGTAGGCTAATGAGTTGGACTGCCTTGTCCCTCCTTGCACCAAGAGAGGGCATCCTTAGCCCTGTGGGTGAGAAGGGAGTGTGTGTGGGTCCCTAAGGACCAGCCACTACAGATATGTAAAGGGAGCATACATTCAGGCTTCAATGAGGCAGTTTTGTCTGTGAGTGCAGTCGTCCTCTGAAAGCAAGGAAGGGATGTATTTATGAAAATAAATACATATATGTACAAAGAGATATATATAAACTTCCATCAACTCAAGTGATGATGTCAGGAATATGACAATGACTATAGATCAAGGCACAAGAAATAAACAGCTGTCCAAGCATACATGTAGCATGCACAGATATACTCAAGTAAATGGGTATGTGTGCATAATCAGTAATGGAAAGGAATCTGTGAATGTACATATAAGAGATGTACATACACAAATGAATGTTGTGCCAGTGTGTAGACGCATCATGGGCATCATGTACAGAATCACGCAAATGCAAATGTGCATATATTGCTATGTAGGGAATCTCAATGAATAGGGATAGAAATATAATTGTGTATGTTAATATGAAAATTATATAAACATATCCTGTAAGCACACACACATGTGTATGCAGAGGGATAAATATACACCAATATATATGAATGTAAATGTTTATAAATATAGCAAGATTTATATATATATATATATATATATATATATATATATATGTGTGTGTGTGTGTGTGTGTGTGTGTGTGTGTGTGTGTTTTGTTGTTTTTTTGTGTTGGTGTTGATTTTGATAACAAATCACAATGAATAGAAATGAAAATATTGTGATTTATATCATGTTATTGTTTTATAACAAGAAAAGAATGGTAATTGGATTGGTTGCCTGCAGAGGACTGTGTGCAAGTGCAGGGGGATGAACAACCCAAAAGTTCAGTGGCACATAGCCTGAGAAACAGCAAGAAAGGTGCAGTTGCTGAGCAAGGTTGTATAAAGCCCACGAGTGGGCAGCAAGACCCAATGAGAATGCGAAAAAAAAGGAAAGTTTCTATCTAAAATTACGTTTAAATAACATACTTACCATGACCCGACTAGTGCAGACTCCAGCAGGTATCTGACATTCCTGTCCTGTGCAAACTACTATCCGCCTATGCGCAGAAAACGAAAGTAACTACGGTCGATAACCTCCCGGAAGTAGGTAACCTCCCCTTTGTCCTGCTCTTTTGACGGCAATATGCCATCACCAGCGCAACAAGCAGGGAGAACAGGAAGCGGGGAGGATGGGAGGGTCTTAAATTTGGGTCACGGTAAGTATGTTATTTAAACGTAATTTTAGATAGAAAATTTCCTTTTAATTACACATACTTAACCATGACCCGACTAGTGCAGAATGGCGCAACAAGGTGGAGGGCTCACCTGTCTACTGTCTGTGTGCTGTGATGGCCTGTTGTGCAACTACCACAGAAGCGATGCCTCTTGAGCCATCATCCCGCAGGCGTGCGACGTCTCTCAGATAGAAGTCAATGAAGGTAGAGTGTACTGTGTCACCTAAGGATATTGGTGCAGGCAAAGAAGACTGAGGTCCGCAGCTGTATTGTGGGAGAGGTCTGTGGACCACAGCTGTGCTGATAAATGTAGCGCAAAGAAAATAGGGTCGGTGTGTTGAATCCACACTTTACTGAGAGCCCTTTGAATCAAAGGAAGGGAAGGAAACACGTACCCTATAGGGTTGCCTCACTTGAGTGCGGTTGAGCGTCAGTGCAAGGAGGTGCACATGTGGTTTGATCTGATGATGCCACATCGGTTGTGGGCTGATAGTGGAAGTGATATATGTGTTTAAAGAAAACTGTGGCACGAGACAGAGCTAGGCCACCATGTTGGGCTTGCCTTAGGCGTGACAGCCAGATCTGTAGAGCTCCTCCATGCGAGCTGACAGGCGATCGGCACTCCCCCTGCCACTTTTCTGCCGTTGCCAAAAAAAAAAAGACAGCACTGGCATGTTGCCTATGCATAGGAGGGCAGACATTTGACAAGAGACTTGAGGTCCCTGGTGTCTCTGGGACAGGGCTGTGTAATTGCTCAGGTAGGTACCATCACAAAGGGGTATATGGAAGGCTTGGTGGCTTATCCACCTGAGTGTGGCATGTTGGAGCAACCTGCAGAAAGTTGTCAGCAGTCAATGGCTGGGTTGGATCAGACTATGGGAGTGCACTTCATGTGCCCGCAGGTCACTGAGTCTCATTCTATGGTGGAATTCCTAATGGAAGAGGGTTTCCATGGGGAAATTTTTTGCTGAAGGTTCTTTAGTGAGAAAGGGGACCGGATCCATGACAGGCCTCTGGCTGTGTGTGGCGCGCACTAAGTCTGGGATGGAGCGGGGCAGGGGCAGGGAGGTAAGTGGCTCAAGATGTGTTGTACTGGCCATTTACATCAAATCACTGATCTGAGATACATTTTCAGTATGGCCAACAGCAAAGTGAGAGTTGTATTATCAGTGGTTTCTTAATTGCAAAAGAAAATTATTTGCAGCTTAGTCTTTCATGAAGGACTATATCTCTCAGACTAGAAGTCAAATTGCACTGGGACTTATTGCTGTAGCCTTGGGGCTAACTAGCCTTTGGGATCCGTCCCAATGATGAGTCCAAAGGCCTTCTTGATCAAGGGACTGGGGATGCAACTTGGGCAAAACACTCTCTACTATAAATTGTATAATTGAATTCCAGCCCGAATAGTTGGGACAGCAGTTGCCTCCTCTGCTGTTCTGATGGTTACTGTCGTACACAACTGATTATCATATATTGGTCCTAGGAGGACACCAATCAGCATGGGTAAATCAGGAAACAGCTGCTGTGTGCTTGAGGGATGAAGGTGTCCACCCTGTAGGTTATGTTGAAATGTAAGGAAGCCGGAAGGAGTTGACGGGGTCTTGTGGTGCATCCGTGTGTCTGAAAGACATGGTGCTTGCTTCCAAAGTGACAACAAAGTCATCCTCTGACAGGCCCTTGACTGAAGGCTGGGACTCCATGATGGGATAGCCTGCCTAGGCTAGAAACCCCTGGAAGTGTCTCATTGGAAAGACAGTGCTTGAGAAGGAATGCCCATCTGTAACCACAGCAGTGTTTGTGTTGAGGCTGAAAGGATCGGGCAGGGAAGACCAAGTGCAGAAAGTGCTTTCAAACACCATTTGTTTGAGACGTCGATGCTGGATCTCTGTTCAAGCAAGGTGATGGGGCGAACTGATGTGCTTAAATGCGGCATTTGCCATGCTGGTATGAGTGGGCAGAAAGGTACGCCCCTGTGGCTAATGAACGGTTCGTCGTGCTTTGTGAGATGCATCCGTCTGCATCAGTATGCCTTTCTCGCGAGTGTAGAGGAAAACAATTATTACCCAGGCCTTCTGCTACTAGAGAGGAGTGGAAGAGGTGGGCTGAGGGTGATTGTCTCCTGCCCAGTGGGCAGTTTTTGGGTCCGCTAAAACTTGGAAGGCAAAGATAGACACCCCTTCATGGGAGGGCTGGCTAGGATGTAGGGCCTGTGTGGAGCTGTTGTTACAACCACAGTGGTGCAAACCAAGGGTTGTTGTAGACAAGGGGGGAAAGAAGGGATGCCTTACAAACTTGGAAGGAATGAAGGGCATGTGTTTCCGGAGTGGCACCTCTAAGTTGGACTGCCTCATCCCTCCTTGTACGAAGTTAGGGCATCTCCAGCCCTATGGGTGATTGTTGTAGGCAAATGAGTTGGGTTGCCTTGTCCCTCCTTGCACCAAGAGAGGGCATTCTTAGCCCTGTGGGTGGGAAGGGAGTGTGTGTGGGTCCATAAGGACCAGTCACTACTAATATGTGAAGGAGCATAGATTCAGGCGTGAATGAGGCAGTTTTGTCTGTGAGAGCAGTCATCCTCCGAAAGCAAGGTAGGGATGAATTTATGAAAATGAATACATATACATGTATGTGCAAAGGGATTATAAACTTCCATCAACTCAAGTGATGAAGTCAGGAATATGCCAATGACAAGGGATTGAGTCACGGTTGTATAAGCATACGTGTAGCGCGCACAGATATACCCAAGTAAGTGGGTAAGTGTGCATAATCAGTAATGGAAAGGAACAGTATGCACCTATATATAAGAGATGTACATACACACATGAATAAAGTGCCAGTATGTAGACGCAGAGAGTTCTGGGCATTGTGAACAGAATGACGCAAATGCAAGTGTGCCTATATTGCTATGTAGGGAATCTCAATGAATAGATGTCAATGAATAGAGATAGAAATATAATTGTACATGTTAATATGAAAGTCGTATGAACCTATCCCGTAAGCGCACACACATGTGTATACCGAGGGATAAGTATACATCTATAAGTGTAAATAGAAATGTGTACAAATGTAGCAAGATATCTCATATATATATATATATATATATATATATATATACACATATATAAATAAAAAATTGTATTTTATTTTATTTATTTTTTGTATATATATATATATATATATATATATATATATATAAATATATATAATTCTTTCTTTTTTCTTTTTTTTTTTGATAATAAATCAAAAAGAATGGAAGGGGAAATATTGTGATTTATTTCCTGTTATTGTGTATAACAAGAAGAGAAAGGTAATAGGATGAGGACTGTGTGCAAGTGTGGGGGGATGAAGAACCCAAAAGTTCAGTGGCCAGTAGCCTGAGAAACAGCAAGAAAGGTGCAGTTGCTGTGCAAAATTGTGTAAAGTCCATGAATGGGCATCAGGACCCAATGGGAAACCGAAGAAACATCGTTGGTGGACGGCACGGGGGGCAGGAGTGACGTGCTGTGTCGGTGGAAGTAACTACAGTGTCAACCGCCTTGGTTACAAATGCGGAGTTGCCTCCCTTGACGCCAACAATCGGCGAAAAGGATAGTGTCTTTAGAGCACATTTCCCCTGGTGTGACGTTTCCTCGCTGTAGAGGGAGGAGTGTCATGCTGCGTGTAAGAGTCCGTGGTTCGATGCCACCGTAACTGACACAAGTGAATATGGCCGCAAGGGGAATAATTATAATGTCCCTTAGTGCCGTGGGCATCCCTACCTGAATCGATCGCCGTCGGACACGAGATGGTCGGGACATGTGGCATGACCGCGCCGTAAGCCAGTGTTATGGGCGTCGTGGACGAGGGGGTGGCAAGTCCGTCGGCTTGCCGTGGGATGTGCATCCCCCTGTAGGTGAACGGCGGTCCGGTCTCGCGAATAGTTCCTGCGAGAGGACCGACTTTCAACTGTTGTGTGTTGATGGATAAAGGGATAGGCAAGATCAGCCCGAGCACTGCCGAGTGGCAGGATCGAGTTATCAAGAGGCACGCCGACATGGAATTGCCGATATTAGTCTGGGTAACAGTGGAGTTATGCAGTGGGGCAGAAAAAACCAGCACTGCTGAAGTTCAATGGGCCGTGCACGCATCTGCTCTGTGGGCAAGAGGCAGAGCAGGCACAAGGTGTGGCACCAGTGCATAATTGCTGCAGCAAGTTAACAATGAGTTGCTGGTTGTTGGTTGAGCAGCTTGCTGAGACGCCATTAGTGGATGGGAAACAGCAGCAACCAGTGGCATGGCAGATGGGGTCATCACCGCAAAGCTTGAAGGGACCGTTCATGCACCCGCACTGTAGGCGAGGGACTGTGCCGGTAAAGGGAAGTAACTGCGGCGGTCACTGGCAAGGGTGCCGAAGCAGGAGTTGTCTCCCTTGGATTGGACACTCGGGACAAGGGGAGGGTGCACGCGCGTTGGCGAGCGTGTCCCTTAGATGGCTGCCGGAAAAAGAAGAAGCTAGTCAGGGATACAGAGTGGAGGTAACCTACTTCCGGGAGGTTAACGGCCATAGCTACTTTCGTTTTCTCTGCATAGGCGGATAGTAGTTTGTACAGGACAGGAATTGGACTCCTTGCCGGAGTCTGCATTAGTGGGTCACGGTAAAGTATGTGTAGTTAAAATATGTTTCAGAGGGTTAATTAATTGTTTGTTAACAACAGTCTTATTTGAATATTTCATTTCAGTTCAATGCCTGCCAGTGCAGAGGCCCTTTGGAAGTGGACAATTTAACAGAAAACAAAACTAGAAGAAAAGAAAAACCCTCAATGGCAACACTGATGAAATGAAATGACTGAGGTGCCATTTTTTTGTGTGTGTTGTTGTTTTTTTCTCCAAATGTTACTAATTAATACCACATACACAGCTTACAGAATAAATATGTATGATTTGCTGAGCTGAAGCTGTTTGTTTACAAAGAAACTTTTGAGAAGGTAGCTTTTTCCAGGAAACTAAATTAACAGACCATTTTGTACAAGTGGAAGACCAGCCTGATCTATCATGCTTGATGTTGCAGTGGGAAGTGGGCGACTTCATCATTTCCGACAACCTGGCAGTTGGCCATGAAGCCACACCAGACACACAGCGCCACGTGTCTGAGGTGGGGCTGCGAGTCTTGCATCGCACCACAGTCAGAGGCAAATCTACCCCCATGAAGGGAGCCTACGCTTAGAATCTGCTGTCTTCACCTTTAGTCATTTTGTGTCTGTCACAGGGAGAGGGTCACCAGTCAGAGGGGCCCATACTTTCACTCTGCTCTCTACACTTCATTCACTTGTTCCTATTCCCACCTCTCCCTTCCCAGTTATGTTATAAAATCAAGTCACCCTGTCTAGAGCAAACCAGAACAATAACTAGTGGTGATGTGATTCCTTCCAAATGGTAACATGAAGAACTCTTGATACCTTTTTTCAAAACCAAGCCAAAATGAGTGAATGACACATGACAATTTTTTTGCAGTGAATATATGTAGTGCAAAAGCATGTTATTTTAACAAACTGGACATCATCTGTCTTGTCTTTACTTTGGTAGACCTAGGTCGTTTAAATGTTTTACTTTAGTATAAATATATGAACAGACAACAGTTTTCAGCTGGAGTGTATAAGGTATGTTTTAAAATCAGAGTAACAACAACGAATATGTCAGATTATATTGTGTATGGTGTGGAGTTGTGTGTGGTTGTGGGTGGGTCTCCTACATATCCCCCACATTCCTATCCCTGTACCAACCCCACCTTCCACTGGCCCATTGGATCCAGTCTCTCCTCACCATGAACCTAATTCTTTCATGAAAGGTGAAGGGCATCTGATTAAATCAATTAGATCTGCTTTTCCCATGGAATATCAGAAAGATGTTTTGATGTAATAATTACAAAAATTTTGGCTTGTATATATATATTAATGGGGGTTTTTCTTCATGGGAAATGGGATTAATTAAAAAAATTTTAAATTTTTTTATATAATCAAATAAGAAATTATCTACTTCATTTTCATTGCTGATGAAACTGAAGTTGCTGGATTTTGAAGTTTGTTAAAAGTGTGTTATTGCTTATT
Organism: Babylonia areolata; assembly: GCF_041734735.1. NCBI lineage: Eukaryota > Metazoa > Mollusca > Gastropoda > Neogastropoda > Buccinidae > Babylonia > Babylonia areolata. Next base: position 66,630,102 of record NC_134876.1, read on the forward strand.
TGGATATTGTTTACATGTCATCATTTTATTCTTGTTTTCCCTTTTTTCTTTCTTTTGCTGTCTCATCATTAGCTCTCCTTCTGTGGCATTACCCCATCACTGGTCATCTCAAGTATCCCATAAATAGCCTCACCCAGATATGGGGAGTTTGCAATCCCAGTGCTGGCACTCCTTTTGCCATTTAATGATAGGTTACTTCATTCCCATTGCCTATGGTCAAGATTATAGTTTTGTTTCCGTTTTCTTCCATTGTTGAAGTTTCTTGTTCAGCACACAAATAAATACCCAAGACTGTCTTTCTCCACTGGTATGTTGTGTGATATTCATTTTCATTGCTCCATCCACATACTCTGACTTTAACTGAAGCCATAAAAATTCTGGGAAATCCTCATGTAAAAGTCTATTGGCCGCTCCCACAAGCACCTTGAGAGACAATATCCCGACTGGAACTGTGATTTTAGGACTGGCTATTCAACTACGCACATCATGCAAGACCAGTCACATAATGCAAATATTCAGACTGATGTGGCCATTCAAGATTTTACCATACATCATGCAAGACTGATCACATGATGCAAATATTCAGACTGATGTGGCGATTCAAGATTTTGCCCAAGTCTTTGACAAAGTGCCCAATGATTGGCTTCTCCACAAATCGATATTACCATGGAATCAGAGGACCTATTCATGAATGGATCAAAAACTTCCTTACCCACCAGAAGATGATAGCAATTAATCATTTAGCCCTGGACCTGTATTCAGTACTGGTTGAATGGTTTTCAAAAAGCTGCAAATGGTTAAAAATTCATCTATATGGTTTTGAAACCCCAAGTGTTCATACACTTGCTTCTCTGGAAACTCTTCACTAGGTGTCAGTTCAGACGCAGAGTATTCAAAATTCATCAACTTGGTTTTGAGACAAAGTGTTCATGTGCTTGTTTCTCTGAAAACTTGGTTCCAGTTCAGACTGTAGAGCACAAACCTGTGGTCCTGGTTTCATTTGTGTGGAAAGGTCCCGTCTCTCCAAACAGCTACCTTGTTTTTAACAGCCAGGACACCTCTTCCTTGAATTATAGTTTTGGACTGATTTCTGTATTTGTCTGTTGTGTGTTTTTTGTTTGATTACATGTAAGTTTCTACCCAGTGCCCTGTTTCGTCAGGTTAAGAAAAAATGACACAATTTTGTGTATACATACATGTGCATGCAGGGTTTGATGTGGTGGTGGAGCTCGGTCTCATCTGGACTATTTTACAATGTGCAAAACAACAAATTTCATGTTGAGGTGTGTACTATATAGATTTTATATTATGGCCTCATGCTTAAACAAAACTGGAGGTGAGTGGGGATTGTTATAATGGATAGTTATTTCTTGTGTTTTCAGACTGATTTAATACTGACTGGATGAATGAGTTGACATTTTTTTCCTCAGGTTGACCTTTGGAGGTCACAGTCACAAAATCACAGAAACCACTTACCTGTTGCCTCATCAATGTAAAATTGTTTTGAGTCACATTAGATTATGGTCTTTGTTCACAGCTCGGAGGTATTTATCAATGACCTATATCAAACTAGTTATCTTAGAGTGATTACATATAAATTATTTACTAATTTCAAGTGGTTGAAGATCAATGTAAGTTGACTGGATACAGAGCATCCTGTTCCAATGGCCCCAGTTCAAGGTTATTCACAAGTGGAGTTAAAAAATACAACAACAGTGCTAGCAGCCTTGAACTGATTTGTCTAACATGACCCACATCAGTAAGAAATCTGAAACTCATTTCTGTGGGGATGATGTCTTCCCATATGTGTACAGCAGTTTCTTACACTTTCTCAACCAACTTCAGAGGGTCTGCCTCTTGCACTTTCTTAACCATCTTCAGAGGGTCTGCCAGGTGCAGTTTATGTCTGAAACACTGGTCCTCTATACCTTTACTTGGGTCAAAGATAAATCAACCAGCTACTATGGGATTACTGGAAAGAATGGATTCGAGCCCCATCATGGGTAGTTTTTTTTTCTGCCAGTTGAGTGTGCCATGGATTCAAGTGAGAAGAGAGACCACGCTATCTAGGGTACAAACCACACCTAAATGCTTTGCTACTTTCAACTTCCGCCAAGAAAAACTCGGGTGAATCTGTAGTTGGGAGGTGGTTAGAATGTGTGTATATAAGCCTAACACGATGTGCAGAGCAAGACAAGGATACATTGAAACCAAGCTCACAAATAAGGCACAACAAGAGTATCATAGTCAGACATGTTCTGTATTCTCTCTTTTTTTTTTTAAGACTTTTTTTCAATTACTGCATGAGTCATGAAGGTCACCTGAGTCACAGCTACCCATCACTTATGTACAGACACCCACAGACTGGATAAAAACACACCAGCTGTAGGCCGAGGCAAGCCGTGCAGCCGGCGACATCACGCCACATGCTGTACAAAAATAAGGACACAGTAGACAGAGCGCACTTTACTAAAAACCAACAAGTTGAACATTCGCTTGCACATCTGGACACATCCGAGGATCGGCGACAGCATGCACACCAGCTGGACGCCCAAACATCCCTTGCTACATAGTCACTGCCAGCACACAGTCTTTCTGCCTCACACTCTCCCACGCCACTCCCGTCCATCCAACTCATCACCTATTTACACAACAACTGTAATGGAACTGGGGAGAATAATAAAACTAGCAGACAAATCAGCAGAGATCTTTTTCCTCACTCACGCTTTTCTCTCAACAGCTCATGTACCCAACAGAAAAAAGGGGGTTGAGGGGAAAGAAAGGGGTGGGTTTACAGGATGCATTCATTTGGACCTGCCAAAGTACACACAAGGTGAAATGACAGCTCTTACCATGTTGTCACATTCCATGTACAACATGCCTCACAATGATTTTATAGTGAAGGTTGATTAAGTACTCAATTACACCATCTATCTCCCACACTAATGCAAGAAAGGGGCTCAAGTGGATTCTCATTCCATCCCAAACACAGAGCTCTTTCCCATGATGATCACAGTGTTGCATAGGAGACGAGTCGCCCATTAATGCACAAGTAGCACCATGGTGAAAATATTGGTTCTGTGTTGGCAATCTTTCACACCCACCAATAAGACTCACCCAGTCCACACACACACACACATACACTCCACTGCCCCTTGTTAGGCTGACCACAGCTCAACATAGGGCAGGAAGGGGAAGGGGTTGGCAGTGGCACTCACAACATAATGTCCATTCTTTCCTTTTTTCAAATACATGACACCCACTCCAACACAATGACAGCTCCTGATGTAGCAACAACTCTCAATCTGACTTCTGCGAAATGCACTACACCCAGCCATCTGCAGAAGATATGTGATATTTTTTCCATAGTGTTATGGGATGACGGTGTGAGGAGCTACCCCAGAAAGCTTCATATACTTCCCTCTGATAAAGATGCCATAAAGCTGCTCAAGAGAAAAATAGAATCTGGTCAGCAGCCAACTTTGTACCAATACAAAATGTGGAATCAAGTATCCGTAATCAAAAATATTTAAAACTACCAAACATTTCTGACAAACTATCAAAGATATTCTGCTGAAAGAAAAAGTTAATCTCGCAGTCATCTTGAACTGTACAACATGTCTCAATTCTTCATCTAACATGTCTCTATTTTTTAATCTGAATTAAAAATAGAAATCAAACTCTGAAATGAAAAAAGAACACTCTTTTGGACAGACAACAGTGTTGGCTTCCACTGATAAAGATGAAACACTGACCAACAGACAGCGTGTGTGCAGCTAGTTCCCTTTTGAACTTTCTGAGCTCAAATGATAGAAAATTTCATTTACTCTCTCCAAGACCTTTTGATTTATCTTAATGGCATTTCATATGAAGTAAAAACATTTTTTTAAAAGCAATGTTTTTTCTCTTAATTTAACAGATAACTTAAAACCTTTTAGGGTTTTTGACAGTAACTTAAACCTTGTATGTATTTAAATAATTCGATAAAAGTTTCAAACTAAAAATGTACTTCCAATGAAACTATATTAGAAGGTATTGTGGTGTTACAGCTTCAAATATCAAGAAGCAATTGTAACTGATGAAGGATATAATAGAGAAGTCCATGCAAGAATAGTGCAAGCAACAGCTGTGTTGACCGATCTGAAAACTGTGGAAGGACAGGAACATCACCAGCAAGCACAAAATCAGACTGCTGGATTCCCTGGTATCTTGACCCTAATTTATGTACGAGTCATGGACCATCACTGCTATCTGCAAGGAGAATTCCAGCCTTAAAGATTATATGTCCCAGACAGAAGCAAAATTATAGACACCGCTTTCAAAGACTGCATCACAAAGATGTGTCAAAGCAGCCAGTGGACCACATGACAACTTCCTCTCCATGGTCAGAAGCAGGAAGATGATGAGTAGTGACAAAAATAACCAGATTTGGGAAGACCATCATGTTAGGGTCTGTTCTAGGTGGCAGAAGACATAGCAGATAGAGCAAAAGATGGAAAGATTACATCAAAGAATTGAATAACTTGCCTTTCATCAAGACAATGACAATACATAAGAACAAGACGGAGGCAGTTATCAAAAGTAATTGGCAGTGCCCCTAGAGCCTACTTTTATAGGGATAAGTAAACTCATGGAAAATCAAACGTTTGGAGCTTAATGGTTCAAGCTACTGCCCACATTCTCCCAGTTTCCTCTTCAAATAAAATAAGCTTTGTCTTATATTTGAGTTACATCATCCCCCCACCCACCCCACGCCCGCCGCGAGGGGGGGAAACGCTAAAAAATAAAGTGACGAAAAACCACATCACTTTCCTCCCTCCAAAATGTCTAATACTGAAAGTAATACCCAACTGAGCAAAGAATTAACAACTGTCGACACTCCTTTCAACTAGATGTTTTTAGTACAACCATGTAACATGAAATGCATCTGCTGTTTATCTATATATCTTCTTTTTTAAAAACAATTTTAACCAATTCCCACCTAAGAATACCCCAATATTCATGCACTGCACATATAGTTTAGCCACAGATTTGAACAAGTTTCACTCGCCCAGAAACTACAATATCCTCCTGTTCTTCTACCACTGACATATCTGTTTCTTTTATTACACAATTTCTTCATTTTGTCCTAAAACCTGTTTAGTTGAAAATCTGAAACTACATGCTTGGAATGAAGTCACAGACTACTATGACTTCAATGAGGGATGTTATATAGTAGAAAATCTGAGACTACATGCTTGGAATGAAGTCACAGACTACTATGACTTCAACGAGGGATGTTATATGCAAAACTTAATCCTGAACATTTTAAATGTGTTTGTGGTTGGTGCAAAGTGTCAACTAAATTCTGCAATGGCAACTTATGTGTTCAATGCCTGATCACAGCCTTTTCAGAATATAAAATCTCCACATCAACATTCTACATTGCACAGCCATTGGGTGTATTTCCTCACCATGTACCTACAGTATGGAACCAGCAAATTGTCCCCAGACATGACCACAATGATCTGTGAACCATTTCATGACAACAGACTAACATGCCCTGTACCTATTCATAATGGTAATGCTGTTGCTTGGATCCCAAGCATGTGTTGCAGTTGCGTGTTGTATATGATGTAGGATGACTCAGGAGTGGGGTGGAACAGTGTGTACATGTTACACTTTGTTCTTGGACGGCCACAGCAGTGCTGCAGAAAGGCTAGCCTGGCACAGGCACCTGCCAGCAGTGATCAGCAATATGTGTTCTGCTTTGCTGGGAGACGGACTGCGTAGCCTATGAGATCGTTGAACAACCAACCGCTGACAGCAAGTGTCCTCCTCAGTCTGCAAAATTCATGTCGAAATGGCCAGCATTTGCCACTGTGGGATTCAGTAGAGTGCGTCCCTGCACAAAGCAGACTTCCTCAAGCTCACACACACGTAGCACAGCCTCAATTTAAGTCCCGGTCTTCCAAGTATCGATACTCAAAAGTGAACCCATCCTTTTTCCTTTGGCCCCACTTCTCATAGTCGAAGTAGATGTATGTGCCCTGCAAACAAGAAGAAAAGCAGTTTTAATTTCCTGGAATTTTTTTCAAAAAGCACCAGTCCACTGCATACAATGGGGACCCACAATACAGAAATGAGTGATGTATTTTTTCTTCCATAGGTCATATAACTCAGAATGTTGGTAAAGTAGTAGTTTTATTAAGTATTTTACTAATTAAATAGCCTACACAATACAAAATAACAATACATATTTGAAAACCACAAGAAATACTAGTGACCCACAAGTGCAGACTCCGCAGGGGTCTGACATTCCTGTCCTGTGCAAACTACTATCCGCCTATGCGGAGGAAACGAAAGTAGCTACAGCTGATAACCTCCCAGAAGTAGGTAACCTCCCCTTTGCCCCCCTGACTAGCGCCCTCTTTTTCCAGCAGCCATAGTTTGCACAGGACAGGAGTCTGCACTAGTGGGTCACGGTTAAGTATGTGTAATTAAACAGGAATATTTAAAAATCACTTCAAAGCACAAAAGTGTTTAACTCAGATGTAAAGTGAAGATGTGAAGTAACTTTGACCAATGCCATTCAGTTTTTGTACCTGCTCATAATCTTCTGTGATTGATTTTGGTTCATCATGGCGCTGAAACCACATCATGTACTTGGTGTGGAACCTCCAAGATGCCTTTTTCAAAGCTTTTGCTGCCAAATATTGAGCCTTGGTTCCCTGCAACACAAACATTCTCTTATTAGCTAATGAGATCCTGCATTCTCTTAACAAAAGGGACAAGGATAGACCCCTGTTTACCTTACAATTATGTCTGGTGTATTTTTATTTTAAAAAGAAAAAAAAGAAAAAAAGGTGTATTCCTCCTCAAAATAGTGTACCACGCAAACATATCCAAAAACTGCGATTCAGTACCTTCCACAATACAACTGCATCACTTATTTATTGCAGATTTCACATTATTATTAACACTATTAATACTGTTGATTTCAGTTTGGCCCAGCTGACCATCCAGGGACAACTTAAGACTATGGTCTTCTTTTTTCTTATCTTTTTTTTTGTTTTGAATGCACGCAGTTTTAATCGAACACTGTATTCTGACTTGTAATGAGCAGAGCATGACCTTTCCAGAAATTCACAGTCAGAAGCTAAACTTCCAGGCCATGGCAAATGAAAAATGATATAAAAAGTTTCCATGTGAACGTGAGGTCTTTTACACAATCTGGTTCAGTTAAATGTCATGGTAAGAACATAGCCTGTGTAAAAGAAAAACATAGAGGTCAAAGTTCAGGTCATAAAATGCTGTACTGGAAAAAAAATTAGAAGCATGAGAGAACTTTGTCTTTATTTTAATCCAAATCACATTAAACATGGTGAAGTGATTTGTTTAAACCACAAGATGAACGCTTATAAAAATTAGAGGTCAAAGTTTTGGTCTTCTAACCTCCACTGCAAATAGCAACATGCAGAGTTAAAAAAAGAAAAGCCAGCATTTGCACTGTGGGACAGTTTCAGGAATTGACAGATTCAAGCAAGATTCTATTAGGTGGGGTCAACAGTTACTCTTTCTCACTTGCCCAGTATGGGAACTCTGTTGAAAATTCATTTGTCAGGATGGCCACACCAGGATGGGTTTTGTACTCACTGAGAGAGAGAGAGAGAGAGAGAGAGAGAGAGAGAGAGAGGATGGTGAAGGGTCACAGTTCCAGAGAGGGAAGGTGGTGCAGACAGCTGTTCTATCCACACGGTCACTGTTCAGCAACGAGGCTTTCTAAAATGCCCCATTAATATGTGTGAAGGGAGAAGTTTGCATTAAAATAGGAGGTGGTGTCTGGAGAGAAGCAAGAGAGAATGAGAGGGGAACTTGAGTGAGGGGGGGGACTGGGGGGAGGAATCAGCATGGCTGACTTGATTCAAGTTATGATTCTACACAACGGCTGTTTCCTTTTTGATTAACCCATGTGAAGGAGAGACAGTACGGTGTGAGAGAGTGACACAGAAAGAGAAAAAAAGAGACAGAGAGATAGATCATGGTCAAAGTACAGGAGGGGAGAGAGGGTGGTGAGGGGTAGGATAGCGCAGCAGTGATTCTGACAGCTCTGCCAGTGGAAGGGTGAGGTGGAAGTGGGAGAAAGGGTGAGGTGGAGGAAGGAGGAAGAGAGGGGCTGGTGGGGGAGGAAGATGGTCACAGCCTTCCATATATGTCGCCCTCTTGGAGTGACTTTTCACTGCTGTGTGAGAGAACCTGTCGCCATGTGAGTAGCATCAAACCTATGCTCTCCACTATGCTGTGGACCAGAACTCTGATTGGCTGAACTTTTTTTTCCCCTAAAAAGTTGTACTGAAATCTATTTTCGTGTACTGGCGTACTCTAAGTCAAAGCAGTGTACAAACCGCGCCAAAATCCTACTGGTAAACAGGTCTGCAAGGAATCAGTAAGATTCACAATCCAAAAACTCTGCGAATAGATGAGCAACCATAAATCTGGTTGATAAAGCTGTTTTGGTTCATTTCATCTCTGCTGTACTGGGAAATGCAGTGCTTGCAAGCCTCTCCAGGAATGAAGAAAAGGTGGTGCACAAAGCAAGTTATCATTGGCATTGCACTCATGAAGCAAACTCAGAAAATGCTTTCATTTATTTCAATGGACAAGGCAAACAATACAAAAGTTTTGGTGTCAGAAACAAGGTGAATGCAAGTTAGCACTGCACACTATCAAGAAATTCATGGAACTGCTAATATTGCATCAAACAAAGTGGCAGAGCAACCACATTAATTATATGAGCATCTTTGTACACACACATGGACAACTGAAAGGAGGAGTTTGTATTATACTCCATGTTTGGTGTTTACATATACTTACCATGTCAAACTGATGCAAACTAGGCCTATGGTTTGCTCTGTTTGGCCAAATTTCGCGCGGCTAACGGTGAAAAGACGCCCCTCTTAGTCTGGCCCGCTCTTAGCCAATCAAACGCCTCTAACAGCTACGGGTTATTACAAAGACTTACTTTGTTTACATGCTTAGCCAATAAAGAGAACTGCAAAAGAATGATGTACTTACTTCCATGTAGTAGAAGATAAAGAAGAGAGTCTCTGTGCTTAACTTGGCGAAGAAATCCAGAGAGTCTGCTTGTGTGGGCGGGACCTGCTGGTAGTACGCAGGAGTTGGACATGGGTTCCTCGGCAAGTAGTGCCTGTGTACATACTCTCCACATTGCTTAATATGATAACTCTCTCCTGTGTTTTCTTCTGTGAGTGTGTGTGCACACATGTGTGTGTATGTGGGTGTCTTTGTGTGTAAATATTGTACATACATCTGTGTGTGTGTGTGTGTGTGTGTGTGTGTGTGTGTGTGTCCTTGCATAAAAGGAAGAAATGGCACTACCGACTGTAAAGTATGTGTAATCAAACCCAATTCACTGATTTAAAAAAAATAAAAACTGAATATTTTTCTATCATGCATTCAGTAACAGACAATAAAATTATCTCTTTACATATTTTCAAAACAACTTAAGAATGAGAGGGAACAGGATGATAAAATTCAACATTTTTTTTCTCTCACTGAGCTTTCTTAAGATGAATTTTTTCTCATTTATCACCCGAGTTCCCAAAAATAAGCATCAGCAAATTATACAGCCTTCAGTCTTTGTCATACTGTCATGTGAACTGACTCTCCTCTGTATCAACTGCTGGCATCACTACATTCTCTCTGTCCTGCCAAGTGCAAGTCTGCTTGTTTGTTCATTTCAATGGAGAATTGAGCTTTTAACTGAAGATTTTTTCCTTCTCTTTTTATAAGAGAGTAGAAAGCAATGAGGTGACATTTTCTGAAAAACCCCCACTATGTTGACAACAATAAACAGAATACTTTACATGTGTGTATGTGTCCCTACTACCCTGCGTGGCGGACAGAGGATAACAGTACTGGTGCCATCAGTTGTCAAGGTGCTGTGTGACCAGCAGCCTACCTTAACCTTTCAGAATCTGATGGGTGAGGCAGGTGATGGAAAGCCGCTTCCGTCATGGCCAGCTGGTATGTGTTTTCCTTGGTGTGAGGCACAGGGCCCAAGGGAGCCACGCCAAGCAACGGGTTTAAGTGGATCGTTGAGGTTGGGGGTGCCGCATTCTGCTGACTAGAGCTCAAACTGCCGCTAATTTGTGACACATTCAGAGTCTGTGATGTGAACACTGACGCTGCCACAGATTGGTCATCTGGTGAAGGAGCGGTGGGCTGTGGAGGAGCTTGAGAAGTACTGAACACACCTGTGGACAAAAATACACAACTTTCAACTGAGGCAGAAAATCATGACAATGCAGATAATGGATCAGCCCTGAAGCATGTATTCCACACAAATATGGGGGGAAAAAAGTATTCTACAATATATTACTTTTAACAGTAGAAACTGTTCTGAAATAAGCATTCCACAATACAGTTCTATAGACTTCAAACCACGATTTATGCAGATTTAAATTTTATCTTTTCAAACAAGTCAGCTCATATGAAGCAATTCAATGTCCTGACAAATGTTTGCAGCTGGGTCCATTGAAGTTCCTATTCTTATTATGTGAATGGACCGGAAAACTGAAAAGACCAAAACAAGAAGAAATACTGCACTGAATTTTCTTGAAACAAGGATACTATGAATAACATGAAATCAATGCCCATGGTATTCCCAGTCCATTTTATCTATACTTTCTAGACTCACTCGGAACAAGAACCTACACAGAGAAGACAAGAAACAAATCATGATATTTTTGGCGAAGAAACTGATGTTAAACATACCATAAGTCAACTCTCTACTCAGTGTTAACGGTATCTAAGTGCAACAACTTACTAGAAGAATCTGTTCTTTGCGCTGGACTTGGCACTTGCAAATCTAAGCCTGCACTGTTAACTGCTTGCTGTGCTATTGATTGCAATGATGACAAGGATTCCCGCTGATTCTGTAATCAAACAGCAAAGCGATATGTAAGATACACCAAAACATAACTATAACACAAACCACAATATCAACTGTCTACACACAAAAATTAGATGAACATGGATTTCTACTCTTTCAATGAAAAATTATATCAGCATTATCTTCATCTGATGTATTATCAATATACAAATAGCATGTGAAGAAAACTGATGAAACCCGTCAATTTCAAGGTCTTCACTCCTACACTATATTAAAATCAACAACAAAAACAACCCAAAACTATATCATAAAAAAAAAGAAAAAGAAAAAAAAGATGCTTAGAAATGTCTTATGAGTCTGCATCTAACTTTCTGCTTTTACTGATGATTTCTGGCTATCTAGGTCCTGAGAAAAAAATGTCAGTATATCATCAACATGCACAAGCACACTAAATGGATAAACACCAGCTTATTCCAAAGGCTCATACAATCTTTGTTGAGGGAAACAAAAAGCTGACAAGCAGCACCTCCCCATTAGAGCAATCCCTCTCTCACCTTCATGATGAAATGGCTGCCTGCAGTGTGAGGTCCATTCATGACAATGGGCATGTCAGACCGACTGCTATTGTTCTGAATGGAGTTGATCCCTGTAGAGGTGGACATGGGGGTCAGGGCTGATGAAGACCCTGTGGAGTTGACATGGGGTGAGGGGGCAGAGGGAACGGAGGGATTTCCAGAGGAGGTGAGAGAGACAGAGTTGCTGTTGCTCATGCTTGATACTGGTATGCTGCTGCTGCTGTTGATACTGTTGTGGTCAATGGAGTTCACCAAAGGCTTGGAATCTGCCACACATGAATTATCATTTGGATGACACTGTCACTCAGCCCAGTATTACTTAACAATCACTTATTTTTACATTATCTGTAACAGCTTAAAGTACAAACCATTTCACCATATAAGCTACTTTCAGTCTTAAAAAGAAAAAAAAGGTAATTTTTTAATACTGTTTCAAGTTATCTTGATCAACCCCATTACCCCAAGGTCACCCAGCATGAATCACCTATGAAATCCCATGTCAAGGGAACAAACTCTTGCAATTTCCAATAGGTAATTGAATTGAATAAAAATTTAACCATCTTTTGTTGCACCGAGTTATTTTTTTCCTGTATATAAAGTTGTAGAATAACTTTTTTCAGGCTTATGTTGCTGTGCACCATCACATGCACAAAATCGAATCATGAAATTTAATAGCGAACTTATCAACAAAAAACAACAACAAACAGCAACAAAAAAAAAAAAAAAAAAAAAAAAAAAAAAAAAAAAAAAAAGAGAAATAAAATAAAATTAATGAATTGGTTTAGTGTTTCAAAGTAACTTTGGTCTGCAACGTCTTCTAACACATTTTCTTCTTCAACTTGAGTTGCCACAATCAACATGCTGATGTATTTTTTTGTTTGTTTTTGTGCTACTTACACTTTGCGGGATGATGCATTTTCCATTCGTGGTGGAAAAACAAATAGTAGTAGTGAAAAAACAAACAAAAACCCTTGCTTAACCTATCTTCTTCATAAAGGAAAGAGAACAATCATTGGAAATGGCATAGATTGAATACAATGCCAACATTTGCAGTGATATTACCGACACACTGCCAGTTTCAATTTGGGAGTTCAGACAATTGATTTGTGTTTGAACCATCGTCTCTCACTCTCACTGTCGGCTAACTCGATCAGAATGGCACTGAAGTTCATACCTAAATCACTCAGTATGACTATGAATAACTTTTACAAGCGTTTCACTCCGACATTGTTCAAACGATTGAAAACTGTCAGTCGTTCTGCATATGCCAAAACTCTCATCAGTCATCAAATTCCTCTTGCATTCTGAAAGTTCAAAACTTTAGCAAAAGTGAACCAAATCAGACTAAGCACAGTGCGAAAGACGGAACAGAAAGTCAGGAAAAGGAGGCAGTCAATTTTGCAGGCTCTCAGCTGTAACAAAATGTGGACTTTTAGCAGGCGCTGGCGGGACAAGGTAACAAGGCATAACTTTAATTTCACAATGACTTTTTTCTACAGCCAATCATTGTACCAAATCAGATGAAAATTTGTTTAAATACAGCTGTACACCACCTACAAACTCTTATGCAAGGTTAGGACCTGACTTTGAATTGTAACTATTTGTAATGGGGGTAAACTTTACATAGGCTTCATCCATATCTACCATTAAACCAAGTTGACTTCTCTTCTTTCTCCAGTACCTTTTAGGATATTCAAGTTAAAGCTTATCATGCACACCCAAATGGGCAGACAGACAACTGAAACAGGGTGCAATATACACATTTTTTCAATGTTTGTTTTCACGGAGATCTATAATAATAATAATGGTATTTATATAGCGCTGATTATTGTGCAGAGACAAATCAAAGCACTTTCACAGCAGTCATTCACACACATGCATAACTCTAAAACTGGAGAAACTGAAGACATGGAAGATGCAGGGAAGGAAGGCCATTTTGGGAAGAGGTGGGTTTTCTGGCCAGACTTGAAAGAGCTGAGTGCGGAGACCTGACGAAGCGAAAGAGGAAGTTCATTCCAATTGCAAGGTCCAGAGACAGAGAAAGAACGGCAGCCAACAGTCAAGTGTTTGAATGTAGGTATGCATAAACAGAGTGGATCTGAAACTGATCGTAGAGAGCAAGATGGAGTGTAGAGGTGAAGGCAGCCACAGAGGTAGGAAGGGGCAGATTTGTGAATACATTTATAATATAGAGTGCTGATCTTGTACTTTATTATGTGTGAGACAGGGAGCCAGCGGAGATATTGCAAAAGAGGAGTGATGTGCTCAGATCTTTTCTTTCTGAAGACGAGTCGGGCAGCAGAGTTTTGTATGTGCTGAAGGGACTGAATGGATGAAGCAGGCAAACCATACAATAGAGTTACAGTAGTCAAGGCGAGAGAATGAGAGAAATGACAAGTTTAGATGTTGCGTCAGTGGACAAATATTTCTGAATGGAACTGATGCGTCGCAATTGACAGTAGCAGGATTGACGTCCGACTGATAAATTTTTGCATGGACAGTGTGTTGTCAACGCTGAGGTTCCTGACTGAACTGGAAAGAGGGATGGATGTACTGCCAAGTTTGATTGTGTTGGTTGTGATGGAAGAGAGTTTCTGTTTAGTTCCTATGATCATTGCTTCAGTTTTGTCCGCATTCAACTGACTTATTTAGAGTCATTCAGTTTTGAATGTTCAGGAAGCAGTTGGACGTTTCTTGCAAGAGCGACAACAATTTTTCAGGGGTATCGCTCTTCTGGAGTTGAGTGTCATCAGCACCATGACTGACATTATGGCGGTTGATAATTACGGCAAGAGGAGCAGTGTACAGTGTGAAGACCACTGGGCCTAAAACAGATCCCTGTGGGACTCCATGTTGGATTCTAACGGGTTCAGATGGGAAATTATCAACAAATGACAGGTCTAGCATAAAATGAATTGAGTGGCCACTAGTATCTCTCTGCCATGTCCAGACAGACGTTGCCCCAAGCTTGCAAGACACTGACCTGTTGCACTGTTTTGTTGACTGCTGGCTGCAGCAGCATACGCCGTCAATGGAGGCGTGGCTGTTGACAGTGGGTGGTGGTTGTTCAAGCCCGTGCTTTCAGAATTTTGTGTGACTGTTGAACTGCTGTAAACATTCATGTAGGATACTGTTCAAGTTTTCATGTGATTAAAAATAAGTCACTAAATAAACAAATAAATCAAAATATTGGAAATGAAAGAGCAGAACTTTACATTTAGTTTAGGTTCTTAAACTGCAGAAATCCAAGATGAGCATGCCCACACCTTGAAATGTGATAATATTAAACACTTTAACATTTACAGCCTTGAAAAAGCTTGTCTGTGGCCCATCTGCCAATATACATCAAATGTCAGAAACAGTGACCAAAAGTTATATATCTTTCAAACTACCGAGTTACAACTTGCTTTTTCTAAGTCACTTATTCTGATATATACTTCAGAATGCAGAAAGTCTCTCTTACCTTTGTGATGTCTGCTTGCTGGGAGGGTTCTGCGGTTTGGATATAAGTTGTGTTGTTGTTGTATGAATTTTCTTCTGTGGACAAATGGAATCATTTAATTCAGCAACTCTCAAATTACACAAGTATATGAACTAATCATACAATCCAATCTGAATCCACTGCTAAGCTGGTAAACTGCTCGTCACCACAAAATATGCTTTAGCACACGGATATATACAAACCATTGAGCTATATTCTTTGTGACCCTGGTACACTTAGTAATAATGAGATATTCTCACTACAATAAGTAGTATTATTTGACTGGTGGTGTATGTATGTACATCTGCATGTGGGCATGTTTCCATGTCCAGGAATTAACATACTTCTCAACTGAGATATGCATGTGTGGAAGTGAGTCTCATGTTTCAGACCTGCCTGAACATTTTCTCAGCAAAACCAGCTCCACTTTTCAGAAACCATAATATAAAGCATCAATAAAACAAACATAGCTTACAGCATCATAAAGCATAAACAGCTTTCATTCTTTTATCCCTTATTTTTCATTCATTAATCTTAATAGAGTTCACAGGAATAAATCAAAGTAAACATTGTCATAAAACAAGTGGAAAAGAATTGGACGACAACAAGCGCAACAACCGAGTGGTTAAAGCGTTGGACTTTCAATCTGAGGGTTCTGGGTTAAAATCTAGGTAATGACGCCTGATGGGTAAAGGGGAGATTTTTCCAATCTCCCAGGTCAACGTATGTGCAGACCTGCTAGTGCCTGAACCCCCTTCGTGTGTATACGCAAGCAGATCAAATACGCACGTTAAAGGTCCTGTAATCCATGTCAGCGTTCGGTGGGTATATCCAACATGCATCCCTCCCCCCCCCCACCCCCCCAAAAAAAATGGAGTATGGCTGCGTTCAACAGTGGGGTAAAAACGGTCATACACGTAAAAGTCCACCTGTTCATGGGAGTTGCAGCCCACAAACAAAGATGAAGAAGAAGAATCTGAAGACAAAAACCAACATCCACTTATACACAACATAAAAACACAAAAGGGCTCACCTCCTCTGACTGAGACTTGTGCCTTTTCCTCTCTTTGTCATCGACCTTGTCCGCCTGAAAAGACATATTAAGTGTTGTTGACAGGTAACAGAATCTAGGTTACCTTTCAATCATTGAAAATCTTACTAGAACGATGTCCCCATAATGTATACAGACTATTAACCAGTGCTCAATTGTGCATTCCTTTCAGCATGGAATCACATTATGTCTGTCACTGCTTTATAAATATAAACATCACGCATCAGTCCAAATGTTGGAAGCATAAAAGAATGTTGCCAAGCATTTCCGTTTCCTTTCTTTTTTTCATAACAATACCAAACTTAATCTTGCTCTTGGTAACTTCACCCCCTTTTTTTCATTAAAAAAAAAAAAAGACAAAGAAAAAAATAAATCTTGTTTCAAGTTGCAGGAATGTTGATATTCTGGAAAAATGGAATTAAATTTTTTCCCCCCCATAGTAATAATCTGTGTTTTGTAAATAAAATTAAAACCACTACCATAAAATATGTCTGTTTGCTGATTAATTTCATTTCAACAACCAACATCGTAACAAACTTATCATTAATTCCATTATGATGAAAATAAGAAAAAACGATCGTCGCTTCAGTTAAAGAGTCGATACGATGTACGGCAACGTAAGGTATTCCCAATGATTGAGTACTTTTGTGCACTCGTTTATGAAAAATATCCCCTCTCAAATGTTTATCTATGATCAACAGAGTGATAGTAAAATCAAACGAACTCAAACTTCCTATGATGATCTGCAACTAAATAAGATCGTTGTTGAAATTTGGCTCAGCTGCAACTGCCGTTTTGGCATCCAAATGATGCACAGCCTCTGTTTCAGCTGAAAGCTCATCCACTCAATTAACGACACGTGGTAGTTTTGCATATCGTTCAAAAGAAAGTTAAAAGTGCTTTCATTAAATTACAGTAATTATTATTGTATTTATTACCAATTTTGAGAAATTTACGTTAAAGCCGAGTGAAAATTGCTTTTTACACATTGTATTCGCAATATGCGGTTTTTCAAGCTGAACCAATATTCACTGAAAAGATCAGGTTCGGACAAACTCAGCTGTACTAAAAATAGCTCTGTAGATTAAATGGGACAGCCAAGCCAAGTGAAAGAGACACGATAACCTGTTGACACGATCTGTGTTGGAGCGATTGTCCAAGGCGTGCAAAAAGCCCTTCAACTACCCCCAATTTTTACTCTTTTATTCAACGAAGAGAAAAAGCAGAAGAAAAACAAACAAAAAGAAAAAAAAGTATTGGGAAGAGGAGAAACTGAACTTTTTATTTCCATAAAAACATATCTTTATTTCTTAAAAATCACAAGTTACAGGCTTGCGAAAAATGTGAAAAATCATTGTTTCTCAGTCTTAGCTTCAGTTTAAGAAGCTAAGCTGCCGGTACCTACATTAGTGCAAGCAAAGTGGATCATAAGTGAAAACAAAAATCAAATACTTACTGTGGAATGGTTGGCGTTGATACTGGGACTGGGTGAAGGAGAATTTGAGTTTGTGGAGTTGGCATCAACTTTTTCGTGATCTTCTCCATCGAATGTTAGTGCCTGGCCTCCAGCTGAAATAAAACCATCCCACTTAAAGTGTTACTCTAAATAAAATGGACTTGCCATGAAAAATTGAAGGGCATGCAGAACTAATGACACAAAAATAACTGCTTCTGAGACCAATCGGTGGTCGAGAAAAGGCACACAGTATCTGGTACGCCAAAAGACAAAGATAATGAGCAATTGAGTCTTACCACTGCTAATAAAATTGTGCTCTAACTGGTGTTCGAATGATTATCCCAATGTTCTTACTTCCAAATATAACAAGCTCTAGTCTATAAAGCCAACAAACATGTTCTAGTGTGGCAAGTTATGAATATGCACTGCTTCTTAACCCCCAGGCTGCCTATATGATGAGATAACTCGTCAGTGCAAGTATGTACGCTTTGCTGCCACAATGACGAGATAACTCGACATTGAAATATTCAGACTTTTCCCTGGTTTGCATTGAGTTTGTTGACAAAAATGCTGGCAGCTTTTGCTTGGGGAATCTTTCTAGATTCTATTCATAGCTAGAAACCCCATCTACATCATGAGGTAGTCCTTTATTTGAATGTTTTGGTTGGATTATTGTTGCGGTTTGCCTGGTTCCTCTCCTCGCTTGCTCAACAAAATGGCAGACCCCGTGCTCCAGACATGCGATCGTGGTTGCATGAAACCAACCAAGATTGCTTTCTTTAGCTGATGCTCAGAAAAAATTGAAGTGTAAAATCG
Source organism: Babylonia areolata (assembly GCF_041734735.1). Classification (NCBI taxonomy): domain Eukaryota; kingdom Metazoa; phylum Mollusca; class Gastropoda; order Neogastropoda; family Buccinidae; genus Babylonia; species Babylonia areolata. The sequence goes on from NC_134876.1 coordinate 66,648,375, forward strand.
AAGGAGAAGACAGTAATGAACTTTTATAAGATGATTTGATAGAAAATAAAAGGAGCAATGAAGAGACTGGCCAAGACACGACTATCAGTGAATGATGCTAACTTTACAGCCCTAGCAGATGACAGAAAGTGACCGAATTTTTAGCAGGACACAGTGTGAGCGATTTTCTTGGCACTCAGCCAACACGATCTGATGAGAACTTGATGATATGACGGTGTGTGAGAGGGGTGAAGAGGAGCGGGGTGGAGACTGAGGGGGGGTGGCCTCACATCCATATTATCACTTGGAGAGGTCACAATGCATTATGTATCTCTCTCTCTCTCTCTTTTTTAATTGTGGTTGTTCTAGTATAACTTGTGTGTGCAGGTATTATCCATTTGTCCAGAAAATATGATATTCTAGTGCAAATTACCGGACTAATGTTTGGAATGAACAAGTTGAAAATGTGACAAAAAACAAAACACTGATTTCAAAACAACAGCATGTCACTGAAAATATATAAAATGGGAAAACATCATGTGTTTTGTATTCTTTATTCATTTACTTTTCAGAAAATGTATACTTTTATTGGTCTTTCTCCAATAACAAAGTGCACAGAATTTTAAAAAAAAAAACACACAAAAAACCTGGGGTTTTTTTTTGTGTGTGAAAAAAAACCCTGGCAAATAGATTTCACTTAAAACTTATTTTCCTGGCAGTGAAAGGGTTAAATAAGAACCAAAGAAACCTTGATTTCCCCTTTTTCAAGTGACACACCCAATAACGGGTCAAAGAATCAGCAAAGAATTATTCAGTGCACCATATCTTAGTAACTGAAACAAGACCAGCAAACTATTTTTGGCTAAGGCATTTTTGGGGATAGAAAAAAAAAAAAGAAAGAAAAAAGTTTATGCAATCCAGATATTAAAGGAAGATTTAAAGCAAAGCAAACACTTCAAAATTTCCAAATATACACCCACTATACAGCACTCAGTGGTTACTGCAGCAAGTGCTCAAGCTTCATAATTCCCTTTGTATTGCTGAACATACACACAATGCACAGCTATACTGTTGTCCTGCTAACATAAACCCATGAAACAAACTGTAACACAACTAATCAGTAGACTCTTCATATCACCATTATCAATACCAGTAAACATCTATTTAGATATCATCTGAAGACTCTTCAACTCTTCAATATCTATTTAAAAAAAAGTCTTGGGTTAGGGAAAATGTTTTCTTCAATTCTGAAGTCACTGATTTGCAAAAATATATGGATATTTCTGTGCCAAATCATTGAAATACCATGCCTATTCATAAGTTAAGCTTTTAGCTAAAAGTGGAAAATGAAATATGCCTACATTTTATGATTGTAAATAATAAAATATTTACATTTTGTATATTCTGTGTAAATGTAAATTTATTTTCCGAGTATTTTCTAAAGTATTTATTTTCAGGGTGCTTTCCTTTTTCCCCCCTGGCTGGAATAAGTGCAGCTGTATCCAGATAGCAACATGGCTGTTACAGAACTTTGCTAGTTAACAATACATAAAACTGGAATGTTTTACTTTGAAGAAGTCCAGACTCAAGTCTCCTCTTTTTTTTCCTTCCAAATAACAATCCAGAATGGAAACAGAAAATAAAGTAATTGATAACATGTCTTATATCATCCAAATGTAACAGCTGCAAGCCAAGCAAATCAATCAGGCAATAACCATCTAAAAGCTCCACTCCAAACGCATGATTATGTGTAACAAGCGCCATATTAAAAAAACCAAAAAAAAACCACACCACCATACAGTTAGTATCCAAGCAAGGAAATAACAACAAAAAACTTGTCTTATATTGCATAACTGACAAATATTTGCACCAATGACAATTTTTTGTTCTTAAAAAAGAAATAAATGCAGTAAATATATTTTCCTCAAGGTCTTCCAAATTTTAACTGGCACTCATTCCTACACCCAAGCCTTTTGGAGACAAAAACAACAGTAATAATTTGTACAGTTTCTTTTATTGCAACTTTTCCCCTTGAAACTGTTATGGTCTTGACCTTACTTTTGAAAGCATAATCTTCCAGCCATAACCAATCACAGTTTGATGAAAAGCTTTGTCAACGTCTTTTCCTTCACTATACTACATCTAAACCTGAACCATGACACCTGACCTTGACAATCAAACACACATGTATGCATACCCACACAAGGTCAACAAATTCAGAGCAATGATACTTCAATTTCATGTATTTTCTGAACAAAAGCATGGTTAAGAAGTCTGACCAACTTGGTCCTGAATGAAGCACATACAATCAAGGCACATAATCCTCCACACATTTTTTCTCCAAAATGAATATGCAGTCATAGAATTCAAACACACAACTGGCAGCAGTCCAAACCAAATGCCTTCATCACTCAAACCAAACTCAAATTCAACCTGTTGAAAAAAATCCCTCTTCCAATGAACAATAACTGTCAAAGACAATTCACCCATATGATTTAAAGAATAACAGGTACCGTAATTTCCGGCCAATAATGTCATACAGCACAAGGCACACCCCCTTGAAAGAAACCAGAGACAAAGCCTTCATAGCTCACATGTGCTGTCTGGGGGGGTAGAGGGGGGAATGGTATAGAGGAGGGGGGGAGAGGGAAGGTGGAGGTGTTACCAGAACTTTCATATATTGATCCATTTCATATAAGCTTGCTAAATCAGAATCCAGTCTGCTAGCTCTGCTTCCAGTCCTTGTATCCATCTTGCTTCACATGCTCTAAAAGATTTAGTTTTCTTGCAGTTCAGTTCATTCTTCTGATTTCTCAAATTTCGCAGACCCCAACCCAGATGCTCTGTTTTTTCCAGCTCAATCGCGAACACATTCATTTCAAAATTAGTATCAAATGCAATTTGCAAACAACGTCAAACTGAACTGAAGCAAGTGCTGCTATCCAGCATGATTGTGTGAGGCAGTGATGAAGTAAATTGTCAAATACTGAGTTTGTTGTGAGAGGTGGCACCAAGAAGACATCAGAGTTTGGTTTTCAGACACAGATTGGGCGCACACAGCCAGTAAGATGCAGGGTAAGATCTGAATAAAAAAAACCCACAGAAAACAGTCGCGTGTTGCAGGCCGGAAATTATGGAAAGCAGGCTGCTTCAAAAATAGGCCTCATCACACTCAAAGAAAAATAAAAACCAAAAATGTATGAAAATGTTATACTCACAACTAGGCATCTACAAGCATATGAAAGGTCACGGTAAATGTTGAGGTTAAGCAGCACTCCCATTGCACTCTGGAATTGGAATAAATGGCTCGATACTTACACTCACCAATGTCTTCAAGATCCAGATCGGTGTAGAGATAGATATTCTCTTCAAAGTCATCATCTTGATTGCTTTCGACATAGTAATCCACATCTTCTTTGATACCTTTGATCTGTGGACACAAATATATTGCAGCTCTTACCAAATATAAAAAGAATCACACACACTTACATTCAATGTCACATATTTTATAACTCTCTCCATACGAACGGCGAAAGAGACGACGTTAACAGCGTTTCATCCCAATTACCATCATCAAAATATTGCATGCGGAACGATCTTATACTGAAGAGGTGAATGTTGACAAAGAATACCACAGTTCTGACGACGGAAGCTAAAGGTTGGGTCATTGAGACACCCACTGGACATCCGAGGTGTCTGTGTAGAGGAGAAGAGAGGACTGGCCGTACTGAGTGAGTTAAAAGAGAAGAAAAGAACAAGCAGAGAGAGAGAGAGAGAGACAGGGGGAGAGAGAGAGAGAAAAAAAACATGGATAAGAGGAGAAAGAACAAATATGTGGGTGTGAGTGAAACCGTGTTATCAAATTCTGAAGAACATCAAAGAAGATATACATGAAGTTGGTTCAAATACTGTCCACAAATATTGTTGTAAAAGAAGAAATGAAAGAAGAGGGACACTGAATCAACAAATGCATCAACAAGTGAACATGCGTTAATTCTTCAAAATTGCACTTAAATCAGCTAATACAGACATGCCTAGCCCCAGATTTCACTTTCTGGGACATGGACCATAAAAATCAGTAGTGTACCGAATGGAGAGTTTATAAAAACTGTGGGTTCTAAAATAAGTCTCACTTTTGATAAAAGGTGTCCAATGTTTCAGACCATAGGTCTGTCTTCAGGGACTGTGAAATCAGACCATAGGTCTGTCTTCAGGGACTGTGAAATGACAGTAGAAGTATAAGAAAAGCATAAGAAGATTGTGAGTATTAATCTGTAAAAGGAGGCGAGGATGAACAGAGAAACGAGTCGAGATTCTGAGGTGGGTGGGAAAAGAATGGGAACATAGGTGATGGGGAAGGAGAAATGGAGTGGGAGGGGGAAAAAAAAGAAAAAAAGAAAAGAAAAAAAAAGGCAACAACATTTAAAAAATTTTTTTTTATTTTTTAATAAACTCTCCATTTGATGTCTTTACAGACACAGCAGTCATTCTTCACTTTATCGTCTCCATTTGATGTCTTTATAGACACAGCAGTCATTCTTCACTTTATCGTATCTGTAGTGTAGTAAGTGTGTGTGTGTGTTGTGTGAGTGTGTGTGTGTGTGTGTGTGTGTGCAGGCACAAACATGCCTGTGTGGTGATAGTAAGAGAGGGCACAAAGAGGAGAAATGGTCCACACTCAATTAACAAACTTATTAATTTTCTTGACACTGTCACCCCTCCTCTCTATTTTCATTGACATATGACTGCGCTTACACATGCACACATGTATACAAACACAAAGCTACATAAATGGTGGAAAGCCCAAGGTGTGGCGCCAGCCAGAAAACCAACACAGCCATGTGAGAACCAAGACAATGGCGACAGTAACAGTACCGACATCTAAATTAGAGACAGTGGATGCATGTGCGTTTGAACATTATGGATGTAATGGAGATGATTCTTTAGTACTCTGGCTTTACATCCCAGACCTAAGTAAGTTATTCTAACTGCAGCCATGAGGTTTATTGCCGCCTCATCGCTCACCTAATCCCAGACACAACTGCAAAGTTTTTGTCACAATGCACTTGATACAGTGTTTCCTGTGAAAAGTGACAAGATAGTGCATGTGGGGCGTGTATGTGCATGTGCATGTGCCTGTATGTGTGTTCACATCTGTGTGTATGTGTGGGTCTGTGCATGTGCATCTGCCCACATAAGTGACAGTGTGAGTAACATATAGTGATGTGTGCGCACGTCTATGCATTTATCTGCTTGTCAATCTACGTACGTGTGGTCTGTATGTCAATGTCTGTCACTGTGTGTGTATGTGAGCAATGGGAAAGTGTGTGTGGGTGTAAGTGTGTATGTGTGTTTTCTGGAAGTGAATTGGATTTCACTGGTGTTTGTTACTGAAAGGCAATTCTCGGTTTGATCAAAATGACAATATTCACCCTCAGATCTAAATGACATATAATGACTGTAAGAAGACTTAGTTGGACCAATATAGAATGGATCATGAGAAATGGGCTTTCAATATCAGGATGGGTTAAGTAAAGACAAGATGTTATCCAATTTTTGGTCAGATATATCAATAGTGTCTCAGTCTGTCTTGTGTTTGTCAAAGCATTTAATTTTATAATGGTGGACTTTTTTCTTTTCAACGTCGTGGCGTGAGGTGACAGCAACTGAGCAGCAGCAGCCAGTGCAACTGACATCAAGGCACTTGTAAAAAAAACAACTGTCAAGCAGATACGCTTTAAATTTCCAAATATGCGGGACGCACTGTATAAATCTGTTTCTTGGACACCTCCTAAATTCTTATTCTTTTCTGGGACAAACCTGTGTACACCAGGATGGTAAGCATGTCAGCTAATATGGAGAGGGCAGGATTTCTTTTTGAAATGTTACAACAGCACTGAAACATCTATGTAGCTTATTCCTGTAAACTATACCTGTTCAACTGCCAAGGCATCATTGTCCACTGCTCTCATAGCCATCTCCAAATGCTTTATGTGAAACTTGTGCCTGTCCCTCCGCTGCTTGAGTTCTTCAGACCTGGGACCCTACACACACAAAAACCTGACCTTTTTACAAATTCTTAAAAAAAAAAAAAAGTCATATTCTCAGCATTCATCCTCTAAAATTAATCACCTCCTGTCCAAACAATATCAGTATAAAATATGTGAAGATGTAAAAGCATTAAATTACACCAATTTGAAAAACACACACACACGCACACACAAAATCCCAAACATTTGTCCACACCTGCCAACCCCCAGAAGACTTGTCTGTAACATTTTGGATAAAGTGGCAGAAGCAAAAGTCATTTGTCAGTTGCACACCAATATAATTCCCAGAATGTCCACAGCACTAAGTATATTGTGCGCCACCAGGAACAAAGCAAGCCTCCAGTCGGCACCTTTGCAACGCTTGGTGGGAGCAGCACACAGAAATTCCCATTCACACGCCATGTCATTTATTGCACCACCTAGCACAAAGCTCACAAACATCTGATCTGGTAATATACAGATGCTTTCCATGACAGTCTTCTCAGTACTTATACGTTCTCTGTGGATTTTTCAATATAGTGTTAATTTAAGGCTTCCACATGGTGGCATTGAAAATGAATGAACTCAACAGGAGATCAATCTTTCTGAATGAGGTGTTTGGAGTAACAGGCGAAAATATTGAAATGCAAATGCTGATTGGATATTTTTTCTTCTTCTCTGACTATTGAAGATGTCAACATAAGCTTGACAGTGCAGCAAACACCCACTCCACCAAAGCAGATTCACTCAAAACGTAGCAGTTGGCAGATCTGGTTGTCAAATTGTCATCAATTCCATTGGGAAGTAGCCTCTCACACCACTTGTGCAAACAAATAGGCTAACCATAACCAAAGACAATACTTCAACTGATATTACAACCACTTACTTTTTTGTAAATAATTTAAAGCCTTCACACTGAGTGTAAAACATAACAGCCTTTTTGTGTTTTAAGTCATTTTCATAAATTAATGGCTTTGGTGACTGAGATCCATTAAAGAAAAATGTCTGGTGGTGTATTCAGACTACACACTACTACTAATAGTACTTATACAGCGTAAACTCCCCATGTAATGGGCTCAAGCGCCGTACATGAAACAACACATACAATAGTACATAATAACATACCTCTGCACATGAAAAATAGTATCACACATATGTGCATCTATACACTAATACTACAACTGCAGGTATGAAAAATCACACACACATGACAAAAATACCCTACACACACACATCCGCTCACACACAAACCTCCACCCACAGATACACACATATTACGTGATACTACAGTAGAGGGAAAAGTGGGGTGGGTAGGAAGAGGAAGAATGACATAACATGGCACTCATTTTGCTGCTGCTGAGAGTTGCATCTATCAGTTTAACTTCCACAATAAGCAGACTATGAAGGAAATGACTTTTAAGCCACAAAAAGGAATTACAACCACTATCAAACTACAATGGATCAAGATCGTAAAACTGCTTTGCCAACTTCAGTGAAATACAATTTCCAATCTCTAACATCCATGGAAATAGTTTTAAAAAAAATAACAACAAAACAAAAACAACAACAACAACAACAAAAAACCAACAAAAAACAAGAGGCAAAGCCTTCAAGACTCACTTGTGCTCCGCGCTTTATCCAGTAAAGTAATTATAAGGAGAAAAAAAAAGAGAAGAGATTAAAAAAATTGTTGAAAAGTGCTCTGTATTAAATATTGTATACAAAATATGCTTGGAAGAGAAAAAAAAAAACCAGAAAAAAAAGAAAAAGAAAAAAAGGCATGCAAACAGGATAGTACCATGCATGTTCAGTTCCGGAGCAGACTAATCCCCACTGCTGCGGCACATCTGATGTCATTCCACTAAATTTAATACTTTCAACAATATTGATACTTTTCTTCTTTGTGTGACAAATAGATGTGACTGTAGTGGACATAATAACACCATTTAAAGGAAATTTTCTATCTAAAATTACGTTTAAATAACATACTTACCATGACCCAACTAGTGCAGACTCCGGCAGGGGTCTGACATTCCTGCCTGTGCAAACTACTATCCGCCTATGCGGAGAAAACGAAACTACGGCCGATAACCTCCCGGAAGTAGGTAACCTCCCCTTTGTCCCGCTGGCTAGCGCCCTTATCATATGACGATTAGTCTTGTATTTCAGTGGTAAAGGAGACATTGCCATCACTTCAAGCACACCACAACACATGGTAGATCTCTAGATCTGCACTGACAAACCAGTCTACAACAGGCTGAAAGAAATGATCGATTCAATTTTTCTTTTATGTTCATTCCAGTTAATTCAGTGTTCACTTTAGAATACTTATATGCAGTGAACAAGTTGATGGTGTAGTTAGTATCACTGTATGTGTTCTGTCCAGAATTTGTATTTCTTTCTTTTAATTGTGAACAAGATAAACAAGGTTGTCGTCTTTGAACACAACCTACCCTCTAGTATGCTGAACGCAGTGGGAAGTTGGTTTTTAAAATTTTCGGATTTTGAAACTAATCTTGATGAAATAAACCCTTAATGGTTTGGAAATATGGCTTATTCGGGACACTTACATGCTGTTACTGGTATGAAAGATTTTTTTTCATACTATGTTTAAGCCAAATTTGGTATTGGCAGAGAAAATGGCAATGGTAAAGTTTACCACAGACACACAGACAACCGAATACCATGTTAAAACATACTCATTTTGTTTACACAAGTGAGTCAAAAACCACCCAGAAAAATTTCAAAATTCAAATTCTTGTTTGTTGAAAAGGAGCGTGCAATGTATCAAAGCCTTGACAAATTTACCGTTTCTCTGTCCATTTTCTTTTTTTTGGATGTGCTCTCCATAGTTTCCAACTCGCTCTCCACCTGATCAACTTGCACCTGAAGTGTGTCGATCTGGGCCTGCAAGAAAAAAAACCCAAAAAAAACCAGAAGACTTTCAGCTCAAAACTAATTTTGTTCAAACACTATAATACTATTAATTAATAAAAGAGAATTTTTTTTCCGTATCTAGTCATCTCAGCATAGATCAGAGAATGCATATTTAACTGCTTTTGCACATACTGGAGCATATTCTGTACTGGAGAATGGCCAATAAAAGTATGCTTAAAATAAAGCAGTCTTTTGCACAGTTTTCAGCTACCTATTTACACACATTCTCTTTAAAAAACTGAGGGATAACTGTTTTGTTTGGCACCATTCTGATTTTACTTTCCCAGCAACAAGCTCGACTGCATTCTTAATGGTCTAGAATACAATCCTCAGTGCGACAGAAATTTGTGGTCAGCAAACATGACATGTATTCTCACTGACAAGTTGTATTTTCCCCTCCTCACTGCCCAATTTTTATCCATTTGTCCAGCTGCAATCACAGAAATCTAAGAAACAGCAGCCGTTTATTTGATTCATAAAGGAAGTTTTTTGAAAAAATAGATGATGCTCACCGACAACCATGAGATGATATCGGACTTTTCCTTTGTCTGTGGGTCCAGCTTTGCTGCTGCACCAAGACCATCTTTGGAGTATGCTTTGGTCTTTGTCTCTCGCTCCAGGACTTTGAAACGCTCCATTTGCTATGAAAAAAGGGAAAAAATAACACCACGTAATCATGAAATTCAGACAATCTTACTCACAAAATACTGCAAACAAGAATTCTGTTCTTCACAATCTAACCTATTTGTATGATGTTCTCTTGTAACTTACACACATGTAAATTGTAACTACTACTACTTGCCTATTTGACACAGTCCGAGTGATTCTCAATATCAAGTTCAACATTTGGTCAAAACTTATGCACAAATAACAAATACAGATCAGGCTTAAACAATTTTAAGAGAAATGCAGCTATTCAGGACTTAACCTGACATCCATATCTGCTCAATGAAACAAGCAAGCAAATGCACCATCCTCGCTCTCTTCTTTTCAACTGTTACCTCTTCCCTGACAATATGTTTCATAAGTGCAAAAGATTGCTGTGAAAACTTTTGTTGTTAAAAAAAAAAAAAAAAAAAAAAAAAAAAAAAAAAAAAATTATAGAAAGGGACAGGATTGTATCAAATGGGTAGTCAAAAGAGTGTGAAAGGTTGTTTAGAATGAGGAAGATGGTAATAAACTCTTACTCTTTATGAAAAAAGATTCTGTTTATTGACCTGTTGTTTATTTTTCCACTCAACAGATCAATCTATAATATAAAATATGATGGTACCAATTGAGTGGAGCCAAAATTTTCTAACTGTTCATTTGTTATGTATTTAGCAAGGGAAGCTACAAACTGTTCGATTTATCAATGCAAGTTCTCAAGACTTTGTCTCAATGAATTAGGAACTATTCTGTTTCACAACATCTTGAAACTGAAGCTCTTCCAAACAAATGGGATGGATACTGAATAATCTCAGAACATAAGATTAAAAATGAATGATGAAGACTAATGCAACAATTCCAATCCGGTAAAAATTACCGTTTCTATCAATTTCCTGGATTCTATCAAGGGTTGCTTGTCCTTGATGTCGCTGTTGGCAATCCATGTCTTGATCTGATCTCGTAACCTCTGTGAAAAATGGTGAAAAAATTTGAAAAACATGACTCCATACAAATATACTCTCAAACATCAAAACATTCACATCATCTCTTTTCTACGGTCAGTTAGTAACCACCTTCACAATGCTACTACTGGTTTTCAAAAATGCTGCAAAATTAAAAAACAAAAAAAACAACAACTGAATTATGTTTATCCCAGTAATTCACAGAGCACCAAACCACCCATTATTTGACTGACTTCTCATTTTGCCCTAACAGTAGAAATATCTTTTGTTTACCAGTTACAGCTTCCACCTCTGCATATGGAATCATCATCAAATAAGGATGTAAACATGCAAAGGGAAGGAGAGCGGGATGTCAATAGGCAGGGATGGAAGCTGGAAGACTAGACAGATCATAAAAAGGTCAATGATAGAAATATCTTGTACTTAATATTAAACTACTTTACCTGGAGTTTCTTGATCTCCTTTTTCAGATCGGTTTCATACTTTTCCTTTTGATTGTTGTTGATTGCAGGCTGGTGAACCTTTTCAAGAACAAAAATCAAATCTCTTAATCATTTTGCTTGCATTTGTCTTAATTTTATTATTATATTATTGTTTCTTATTTACTTAAGTAATGTGAATACAAGACTAGAATAACTGTCTCTTGTGATAATAAATATACGAGAAGTATAACTGAAATAACGTATTTCTATATCTCATTCTTTAAAAATGAATAATGAAATAGAAAACTAGATAATATAAATCAATGATAAAAATTAAAACAGGTAACTATCAAAATCAAATTCACACATCAATAAAAACAAAAATAAATTCTACAAATAAAAAATAATGTAACATTTGACCACGGTGGTTTTAGTCTAGTTGATGAAGCAAGAACTTCACAAGACTAAATAAAAAATTTCATCCGCATTTAACACACAACTATGTCACACCTCAAGGAATAAAAACAGAATGGTCAAGAAAAGTGATGGGGAGCAATTAAGCTACTAATGCTCAGACTCCTGGCTGCAATCTTTTAAAAATAAAAATCACAGACCTTCTAGCTATCTTACATCTAAGATACATGTGTATCTTACTACTGTCTCATTTGTCCTCTCACTCCTCACCTTTTTCCAGATGTCCTCAAAGATTTCAACCCCTTCGGAAACCTTTTTGAGGCATCTCTCTATCTCACCTGCAAAAGAAAAATAATGATGTCCACCCATACATCTTGGTGTCCCTATTTCAGAATGCTAACATTATCAGCCAAATCAAATACAACATTTTACCAGCAATTGTCTGTCATCTAGGTGATAAATTTTCAAATCAATTACTATGAAATTAAACAATGATCTCTGTCACTCTTTTTTAAATAATATAATCTTTTGGAATATGTGGATGCATTTGTCGAACAATGCTATAATGAGAATAGGGTTGTGTTTTTTTCAGTTTCTCATAGTTATATATAATCGCTTCCTTTTCCATACGCTTTGGTCTTTTTTTTCTTTTTGCACTATGTTTATATATTCTTTTTTTTCTCAAGTAACAAAAACAACAACAAAAAACTGCCTTCCCCTGTCCACTATCTTCACAGCTGATTTCAGCACTATAGTCTGCTTTCCCTGGTCACATGTGCCTCTAAGTACTCACCCCTGCACCTTCCCATTTGCAAGAAAACAAAGCACAATGCAACACGTACCCTTATAGTTATTGATTTCATTACTCTAACACTTTTTTATAGGGTTAAGTTTAGAATCAGTCATTCATGCATACTAAGTTAAAATGACATATATATATCAATTTGGCAGTATGTCGGCCATTTGATCTGTGGATTTTTCAGAAAGCTGCTCGCACCAAAAGGATTTTGTAGATTACTCTAATTCTCCTACAAACCAATCATGACTGCAGTTACAAAACCAGAAAAATATAAGTGTATCATTGCTGAAGTTCCTCGACAGTCAGATGTTGTATAAATGGATATTATCAACAGCAACAAACAACAAAAAAACAAAACAAAAAAAACCCAACCAAACCAACAACAAAATTTGCTATTGTACAGAGCCAGGCAATAAAACAAGCTGCCCTAATATAAAGCCATCATTGTTGCCTGTAGCGAACTGCAGCAGTATGCAGCAACACTCCAACTTTTTACAATCCCACCCGTCTCCTGGACTGTGAACAGCTTTGACACACCAGGCATTTTGACTAGAGAAATCATTCATAACAGTGAACATCTCATGAAAAAAGCTTCTGTCACACTGCCAAAAAACAAACAAAAATCAAATGAGAGTTCCTAACAGCTGCAACGGGTTAACACTGGTATGAATACACAACAGATCTGCACATAATACTGACATGGTACTTCAATTCTGGTTCAAAATATCATAGACAGATTGCAACTGTAAAGCTTGGTTTCCCACAAAGCAGAGGCATATTCTCATACACACGATTCACATACACATGAAGATAAGCCAGTTCACAAACTGCAACATACAATGGACAAAATAAAAATGATTTTTTTTTTTATTTTATAGATATTTGGAGGGAGTGGAGTGACTAGTGGAGGAAGAATAGGGTGGATGTTTGGGGCATTTTTGGACTAATTTTGAAAAATGGCCAACCTGTCAATTGGCTGTATCCTAAACCAATCCAAAACTCTGCTCTTTTCAGCTCACTAAATAATGCCTGTTACCAAACACTGCTATATCAATTCAGATCAGAACATATTAACATTATATTGCATTTTATTTTATTTCTGCTTTTCAACTTAAAACTAGTTCAAAAGCCAAAATGTCACACTATAACCTTTGGCTCCTTTTGCACTGCCCTGAACACAACCTGGATATAGTGGAGTATGGCAGTTCTGGGCAGCCAAAAGCCAGTCAATCTCTATAGAAATTCTTCTCAAGCTGACTGGGGGGGGGGGGGGGGGGGGGGGGGGGGGGGGAGAGAGAGAGAGAGAAAAGAAAAAAAGAAGGCATTTTCCTGATTGTGATTTGATCAATGTGTTATCTTCTCCACAATAAAAAAGAAGGGGAACATGTCTCTTTCACACTTACACATGCCACAAACTGACAAAGCAAGTATCTGAATCTGATAAGAGTAGTTTGCAAGGATCACATATGGAAATAAGACAAAAAAGACAACACCAACAATCAATAGATAACAGCATGTGCTACAAATCTGTATTAATGTACAAAGTGCAAAGTGTTGACAAGACTGACAGTAAAAAGCAATTGTTGTTTTTTGAGCTGTGAATTCTGTAAATCTATTGTTACCAGTTTCAGAGAAATGGCGATCTTGTTTCTTCCAAGAAAACCCCTCTAACTGCAATGTCAGGTTTTACAGATCACCACTATTACGATACTATCAACAGGCCACATAACTTTTGAAGGCTCCATTTGATCAAGCTTTCATTTGATAAAGCCTTCTGCAAGCGAATGAAAGCAAAAGCGTTGTGCTTTGGCTCGCATTCTACGATCTTGATGATCGGATTTTACGAACAGTGACCGACTTCGAGAGCAGATCCTGATATTGCATGTGAAAAATGAACTGATTAAACCGTTTACGACCAACCGTGCTAAATATTGTAGTGCATTCAAAACAACCCAGATCCTCCTCTAGTATTTGGCAATGTCTGTGCAATTGTCAGCGACTGGCAAAATGTTATGGTCTTCAGTCTTGCTCTCTCAGCTTGGCACATTAAAAGAGAAAGTACTTCAACGAAAATTTTCCAGTAGTACATACCTTGTAACCTTCTCTTGTCAGCCATAGCATAAGAATATGGGCTTGGATAATTCGTGCATGCTACGAATGAGCAATGATGCCCGAAAATGAACAGAGTGAACAGATAGAGGGGCTGAATTTTGTTTCATCTGACAGTGCCATAAAAACCAAGATGGCTGCTCTGTTGTGCCTAATCACGTCTCATTAAAGATATATGTGAGGTCATAACTAAATATAGTGCCCAAATACTTATGACTCTGATTAATTCTTATACATCAGTCTAGATAATTAGCAAACACCATATTGTTTTTGATTAATATATAAAATCTATGACAATACTTGACTTGTGTATTTGAGTTTGCCAATGTTAATGTTAACGCGGAGGAATATTTAATTTGACCGGAAGCTTTGGTAGAAGAATGCGCATGTCTGCTGCTTTTCGATGTGTTTACATGCGATGCAAGTGGCAGGCTTTCATGCGAGATTGACGAGTTCAGACGAAGCCGGGTAATTATTGAAAACCTATGGTGCCGCTCCGATTATCATTGTACAGGTAAGAAATTGTTTCAGCGTTACTTTTATTTGTAAATGACATATTTTACATGAAGTAAACACAGATGAATATTCTGCAAACAAAAATTGATATCGTGTTGATGACGATATTTGGTTTTCTTTGGTTACGGATAAACTGAACAGTATCAGGGTGCTCGTTAATTATTTTGAGGACGTCAAAGTTTGTTTGTTTTTTTGTGTTTTTTTCTGGTCAGCTTGTGTACATTAAAAGAAGTAAAAACCAACAGTGCACACAATTCAGTCGAGTGACATTTTAATGGCCTATGAATTTTCCGAGTCAAATTTATTGGGATAAAATATAGATTTACATGGCGAACTCTTCAAGTCATCTGGTTTAGAGCTTTATGCACCTAACAAGAAGACTAAATACATACAGAAAAACACACGACAGAATAGATTCATGATTGGTAACACTTTTGTGCACACACAGTGACACACTTACCAAGCACAACCATGCACAAATGTGTGCCCACACAATATATACTCACCCATACATAAACGTAGCTCACATAGTTTGCAGACACCCACACGCAAACTGTAAGCATGTCAACAGGCACATAATAAGCAAACACATTCTTTAAAAGAGACCAGACATCACTCATGCAATAATTGATATAAATGACACATTATCACACGCAGTACACAGACAGCCAGTAAGTTGCCAAGGATTTTGCTGGAGTTGCAGATCTGGTGAAATACTATGAGCAGATAGGTTTTGAGAATATTTTACAAGGTTGTTTTTTTTTTTTTTTTTAAAAAATATTTACAAATAACCAGTATATGGCTATAATAGTATACAGGTAGGTTTTGAGAACACATTTTTTATTCATTTATTGTTAGTATTTATATTTTATTATTTCTATTTGATTAAAAAAATTTTTTTTATACAAATTACCTTGGTAGTATATGGCAATAATGATAGTATAAGTGTTTGACACTGCAACAAACATTCCTGTTAAAACTAAAGAGGGGGGGGGGGGGGGGGGGGGGTTATCTAGCTGCTATTTTCAGTTTTTGTACATCCATTCTTATTCATGTGTGTTTTTAACATTTTTATTTACTTATTCATTTTTTATGAATAGAAGTGGGAAACACTTTCGGGATTTGACATAACTGGATATTTGCTTGAGGATCTTTGTACATTAAGGTGAAAATAGACAATAGCATATGGGTATCTTCGGGAGGTATTTAAGCTCCATTATTTACTTTTACCATTAATTAATGATCAAATGTCACCGCCTGTTATTGTTACTTTGATGGGTCTGCTGAATATGTTTATGTTTGCTACAACACACATTACATTACATGGTCTTTCACTCTTTGATATCATGGGTATTTTATGTTCTGCTGCATGTTTGTACTCACAAATGAAATTAAGGCACTAGAAGGTCTGCACCCAATATGGCACATATCTGGGACATTAAGGAAACAAACCCTCTCCACTTTGAACCCACCAGCCACCGAAACCCTGACCCTCTGAGTGAACTCGGTTATTGCACCTATTTTTTCTCTATTTGAAAAAAATGACAACTTCATCATCATTAAGAAGAAGGAAAGAAAAAAAAATATATGACAAATTTCAAGTGGTGTATATCGATTTTGTTCCAAAGTAATAATCATATTACATTTTTGTTTTAGTTTTTTTTCCAAGACAGTCTTTGGGTTGTAACCTATATATGGTGATATGCCCATTTTTTCATTTGCCTATTAAGCATAATTTCATAGAAACTGTTGAAAATCGCAAATAGTTGTATAAGTTACATTCACAGTTCTGTTATCTTATTTTCTATACCTGTTATTGTTACAAGTACAGAGTGTTTTGCCATGTTTCATGCTGCATGTTTTCTAATATATAATATATCTATACATACATAAACAGAGAATTTTGAGTCTAGAAATAAAAAAAATGTATTTGATATATAAAAACTAATATATGTCTCTCCCTCTCTTTCTCTCACTGATTCTCTTTTTCTCTCTCAGTCTCTTCCCCATTTCCCTAATTGAGTTATTCTGTTTGGTACTCACTGATAGTTTATGTCTAGAGTCCTGACAGTGTCAGATCTGAGTTTCTGTCCTGGCACATGAATTCACACACGCATGTAATGATGTATGCATGCATGATTACACTCACACACACACACACACACACACACACACACACACACACACACACACACACACACAGTGTTGAAGAAACATTTCATTGGGTATCAAAAAATGTAAAAAAGAATAACTTATCATGCAAGTCAGAACAGTGCTAAAAGAAAAAGAAATAATGGACAAACCCAGTTGTAGAATAGAGTCATCTCCCTTTATGATCTTTGGTCAAGAGACTCGTTGTCAAGACAGCAGCTAAACATGATGACGCATCAGAACTGCCGTCTCGGTCTCAGCTAGACGACTTGGACTATCAGAATATATGACATGGTAGCAGTGGTTTAAACCCAACAAAATTCAAGCAACAAGATGGCACTTCAGGACACAGCTCAACCAGGAGTCAGCCTACCACCCCCAAAACCATTTGATGGCACAGGAGCAAACTGGCCAAAATGGAAACAACGGTTTCTCCGTTAAAGGACAGGTTCAAGATTGACCCAGAAACCTAGAGAAGAACAAGTCAGTGTATTTTTGTACACAATGAGGGACATTGCAAACAATATAATGAAAATTATGAACATTGATGAAAACACAATTGAACTCGACGCACTGATAGCCAAATTTGATGGTTACTATGGAGCAATTGAACTCGACGCACTGATAGCCAAATTTGATGGTTACTATGGAGCTAGAAAAAACATGATTGTGGCAAGATCTAAGATCAACAAACGAACGCAAAAATCAGGAGAACCTGTTGAGTCCTTCATCCAAGATTTGTACAGACTCGCAGAGGATTGTGAACACGGACCTCTGAAAGAAGATCTCATCAGAGACAGAATCTTTGTTGGTGTGTTTGACGATGCACTCTCAAACTTCAAGCCAAAGCTGGCCTAACTCTCGATCTGGCCATACAAATCAGACAACAAGTGGAAGAAAGAAAGGAGAGCCAACACCTCATCAAAGGAGAAACAACTGCTGTCAGTGCAAGGAATTCTATCCCCGACGTGTGTCCAGCAGGAGAAGTAACATGTTCTTCTTGTCATAAGATAGGGCGCTATCAAGCTGTATGTCACAGCGCAAAAGCAAAACGCCACAAGCATCTACCCAGACAAAGAACCGTCCAAGAACTGTCAGAAGAAAATTTCTATGATTCATCTGAAGATGAAGAGGAATTTCTGGGACATATTTTTCATTTGGCAGAAGACAACTGCTGGACTGCAAAAATCTTGACAAATGGAAAACCCCACACTTTCAAATTGGACACGGGTGCATCAATTTCAGTTGTGGATGAATCGTGGGCTAACTCTCATGTGCTGAAAAAATCAAACAAGCTGCTGAAAGGTATGGGCAATGCCAAACTCACTGTGTTTGGCACTGTGCAAGCAAAACTTTGCTACAAAACCACTGCAGTACAGGAAACTCTATGTTCCGAAAGGCCAAACCAGTTCCCTTCTCACTCGGGCAGCCTGTGTAAAACTAGGCCTGATTTCTTGTGTTGACCAAATCAACCCATCAACTTCAAACTTCAAGAGTGAATTTCCAAATCTTTTTCATGAACGTCTTGGCAAACTGGACACAACATACACCATCAAGCTGAAACCTGAGGCCGAACCAGTGTGCATACATGCTCCACGGAAGATTGCACACCCTCTTCTACCCAAGGTCAAACAGGAGATCGACTGCATGTTAAATGAAGAAGTCATCTCTCCTGTCACAGAGCCCACCAGCTGGTGTTTGGGTATTGTAGTCATCCCTGAACAAAATGGATCCATTTGCCTTTGTGTAGATCTGACACAACTGAACAAGTCAGTTCAACATAAGTCCACCCTTTGGCTTCAGTCGATGAGAGCCTCGCAAAACTTACAGACTCCAAAGTCTTCTCAAAACTGGATGCCCACAGCAGATTTTGGCAAATAGCACTTGCTGAAGAGCCCAAGCACTACACCACGTTCATCACTCTGTTTGGAAGATATTGTTTCAGTAGACTCCCATTCAGCATCAGTTCTTCCAGCAAGATTTCTCAATGAATGATCTCAAAAATTTTAGGTGACATGGATGGTGTCGTTGCTCACATGGATGACATCCTCTTACATGCCAAGGATCAGGCTTCCCATGATCAGCGTCTTCAAAAAGTCATGAAACTGCTACAGGAGGCAGGTCTCACGCTCAATGAGAATTGTGAATTTTCAAAAGACACCATCCGCTTCCTGGGCCACATCATGGACAGTTCTAGCATTCACCCAGATCCCGCAAAACTGGACACCATCAACAGGTTCCCACCTCCCACTAACATCACAGAGCTTCAGCGCTTCCTGGGCATGGCCAACCAACTGGCCAAGTTCATGCCCAATCTGGCCAGCGTCACAGCCCCACTATGCTCTCCTACGGAAGGACACTGAGTGGGTGTGGAAGGACCAACAGGAAATGGCTTTTCAACAAGTGAAAAACCACCTCTCACCACCTGTCCTGGCCCATTACAGTTCTGAGAGAGAAACCTTCCTAGCCACTGACGCTTCCAATGCAGGTCTTGGCGCAGTTCTGTTTCAGACACAAGACGACAAGGCACGACGACCGGTGTGCTACATATCGTGCTCTCTTTCTGACGCAGGACGCAGCTATGCTGTCATAGAAAAAGAAGCCCTGGCAGTCACATGGGCCTGTGAGAGACTAAGCGAGTACGTCCATGGACTCAGCTTCACAGTTTAGACCGATCACAAACCTCTAGTCCCTCTCTTGTCCACCACAGAAGTTGCCAAAATACCTCCATGCATTCAACGCTTCAGGCTTCGCCTGATGAGATTTTTGCCAAACGTCATGCACATTCCAGGAAAAAATCAAATCTCAGCAGATGCTCTCTCGCAGGCACCTCACTCTCGATCAGAAAAAGCAGACATCAACCTCGTCAAAGAAGCTGAACTACTGGCCAAGCAGACCATAGACAGCCTTCCTGCTTCAAAAAACAAACTGTACGAAATCAAAGAACTGCAGAAATCAGACCCAGAAACAGCTGAAATCAGAGAATACTGCACCAACGGATGGCCCACCTACATGCCAGAGGCACCACTCATCAAGCAGTATTGGACCGACAGAGAACATCTCTCTATCATCGACGATCTGTTGCTCTTCATTGACAAAATCATTATCCCAAGACAGATGAGACTTGAAATGCTCAGTCGCATTCATGAAGGGCACCTTGGAATCGTGAAATGTCGAGCGCTTGCTTCATTCTGTCTGGTGGCCACACATCTCCAAAGACATTGAAGATCTTGTGCAAAAATGTGACACTTGTGCCGAACATAGACCAACCCAAAAAGAACCCCACCTACCCTCCTAATTTCTTGAAAGACCATGGTCAAGAATGTGTATGGATCTGTTCGAACGTCACGGCAAAACCTTCTTCATTGTAGTTGATTACTACTCTTGATGGCCTGAACTTTGTTGTCTTGACAACCAGACCAGCAGCAACCGCATCAGCAAACTGAAAAGCATTTTTGCTGTCCATGGCATTCCTGATGTTGTCATCTCCGACAATGGCTCTCAGTTTGCCAGCGCAGAGTTCCGCAACGTTGCTGCAGACTTATGCTTCACACTCACCACAAGCTCACCTCACTACCCCCAAAGTAACAGAGAAGCTGAAAGAGCTGTGCAAATAGTCAAAAACCTAAAAAACCTCAAAGGATCCCTATAATGCTCTTCTCCTGTACAGAGCAAGCCCACTGCACAACGGAAAATCACCCAGTGAATTCCTGATGGGAAGAAAACTGAAAACATGGGAAGAAAACTGAAAACAAAAGTCCCCACTGTCCCCTCCAATCTTCTCCCAAAGACCCCTGATCACTCCCTCATCTGACAGAAAGAAGAAAGCATGAAACAGAAGGAACGCAACCTCTTCAATTGTCGCCATGCTACAAGAGGAGCAACACCTCTCAAACCTGGAGACATCGTCTTTGTCAAAGAGACGAAGAAATCTGGAGAGGTCATCAAAAAACATCACAACCCCCATTCCTTCATTGTTCTGACAGACAATGGCCCCATCAGACACAATCGTACACACCTGGTTGCGACCCCCAGTGATGCCCATCCCCCCAAAGGAACAACTGCTGCAACTGAGAACTCTCCTACAGCACCTCCACCTCCTTCTCAACACCCATCAACCCTAAGACCTTTCTCCACAGCAACACCAGATCAGCCTACCACATCTCCAGCTCCTGAGATCCCGACTCTCCGCAGATCCCAGAGAATCCGAAAACCTCAGTGGCTTGATCTGTGACATTTCACTCTTGTAACGCTTTGTCATAACATTAACAATGTTTAGTTTGTTCCAGTTCTAACAAACAATAGTTGGTAGTGTTTAGTTTGTTCCAGTTCTAACAAACAAAAGTTGGCAGTTGTATTGTTCATATTTTTGATAACTTAGTCTTTCAAAATTTGAATTATTATCAAAAAGATCATTGTTTTGAGCCCTTTAACATACAGGTCTAAACATGAATATATCTAAACATGTTTATCCTTCGAAAAGGGGGAGTTGTAGAACAGAGTCATCTCCCATTACGATCTTCGGTCAAGAGACTCGTTGTCAAGACAGCAG
Source organism: Babylonia areolata (assembly GCF_041734735.1). Lineage (NCBI taxonomy): Eukaryota > Metazoa > Mollusca > Gastropoda > Neogastropoda > Buccinidae > Babylonia > Babylonia areolata. Next base: position 66,669,893 of record NC_134876.1, read on the forward strand.
CTAAACATGACGTCGCATCGGAACTGCCGTCTCAGTCGCAGCTAGATGATTAGGACTTTCAGAACATACGACACCAATAAAGGCCAATATTAATGTTTAAAAAGAAAAAGAAAATCAATATTTTTTTCTCATTGTGTCTGTGAAGCATACATTTGAGCATGTATGCATGTATGTGTACATGTGTATTAATTCAAACTTATCAACTTTTTTTTGTGGACACATCTTCAAAGATCAAGTCCATTTCTCTTTTTTCCTTTAGACCATGGCCCAGAGAAAATCGGTTTCTGATGACCTTGACCTCAGCCTGACTGGTTCACAGATTTCAGCACGGTCTTCAGCACGTCGCCCAGGATCAGCTGCCCAGACAAAGCGAGTGAATGCCTCTGCTGATGTTAGGAATTCTAAGGTAGATATTGACAGATTGATGGGCTGGTTTGTTGTTTCATTGGTTGCTTATAATAAAATTTGATTTTTTTGGTTAATGTAGGTAAAAAAAAAATTGCAGGGGAAGACAGGTTGTGAACTTCTTTATGACAAATAATACCGTGATTTGTCTCAAGGTGGTTATTTCACTGTATTACTTTTTTTGTCTCAACAGATTTGTCTTTGTCAGTTTGTGAAATTTGGCTGCTCTCCAAGGGAAAGAGGTGTCGCAACAGTGCAGCACTAACACCCACCCACCCACCTCCCCTCCCCTCCTCCCCCCCTTTTTTTTCCCTTTTTTTTGTCTGCAAGTTTCGTTTGTTTTCCAATCAAAGTAGACTTTTCTGCAGAACTTTGCCAGGGACAACTCTCTTGTTGCGATGGGTTCTTTTATGTGCACGAAGTGCAGCTGCACATGGGTCTCATTTTATTGTCTCATCTGATTGTCCTCATTGCTGACATCAGGTGTTGAAGTATCTAACTCTGTTGGCATTGGTCAGCTTTATTCAGTCTTGTTTGGGCAGACTACCTTCAGATTCATTTCTTCAAACATGATCAAGATGGCCCTAACCATTTTTGTCAAGATAGACAAAAAGGCAAGCTGCACAGGGCAGTGTTTGCTTATTTCTAAGTGAATCTAGCCATTGTATTAGTATTGTATTGTATTACTTATTTGTAACAACAGATTTATCTGTGTGAAATTCAGGATGCCCTCCCCAGGGAGAGAGTTTGTCTCTGTTGTGAAGCACCACCTTTTTTTCTTTCTTTTTTTTTTGCCTGTAAGTATATTTGTTTGCTTATCAAAGTTTATTTTTCTACAAAACTTTGCCAGGGACAGGAGACTTGTACTTCATTTAGGTCCAGGACCGATGAATCAGAACGTATATTGGAAACATTCTAGTTCTCCACCAAAGAAATTCATATATATATGTGACATCAGTTAGCAAGCTTGTTTCTGTATGGGATGACATGGTAATAATTGTAGCCGACTTAAAGGAGAATGTCAGTTTTTTTTCACTGAAGATGCTGTGCAGCAAGGGAAAGAAAGTGTCCTGGAAAATTCCTGTGACTGTGTATCATCAAGAAACCATCTTTGGATCATAACTGTTTGAAAAATTATCGACCTCTCTCTAATCTGTCATTTTTATCAAAGCTGCTAGAAAAGATCATATTGTCTCAGCTCTTAGCTCATCTGGAACAAAATGGTTTACTTAATTCCCACCAGTCAGCTTATAGACATGGTCATAGTTGCGAAACGGCCCTTCTTAGAATAGTGAATGATTTGCTTTCGGGATTTGATGAGGATAAGATATCTGTTCTCGCTCTCTTAGATTTGTCAGCAGCTTTTGACACCATCGACCACTCTGTCCTCTTGAACAGACTTAAAACTTCCTTTGGTATTCGTGACACTGCACTAGCATGGATCACGTCTTACCTGTCAGACTGTACACAGAAAGTGTGTGTAAATGGTACATACTCTAGAGTATCTGCCTTAAAATATGGTGTCCCACAGGGGTCCGTCCTAGGTCCTGTTCTTTTCGTGCTGTATGCGGCTCCTGTGTCGGATGTCATCAGTCATCATGCGATGTCGCATGAGAGCTTTTCTGATGACACACAACTTTATCAGTCAGCTTCCATAGCTGAATTTGATGCACTGGTGACTCGAACACAGGAATGCATTGCTGGCCTAAAGGACTGGATGACTCTCAACAAGCTGCAACTAAATGATGATAAGACTGAATTTATGATAACCTGTCCAAAGAAGTTTTGTCAACATCCTTCCTTTCCTGACTCTGTTCTGATCAATAGCACACCTGTTTCACTTTCTCCTTCTGTTCGCAGTCTTGGTGTAATCCTAGACCAGTCTCTTTCCTTCCAACAGCACATTTCGAATATCTGTGAAGTTGCCTATTTGGAACTGTGTAGAATCAGCTCTATCCGCCACTATCTCTCAACCAATGCAACCAAGACACTTGTATGCTCTCTGGTTCTCTCAAAGTTGGATTACTGCAACTCTCTTTTGGCCGGCCTTCCCAAATATCTGTTAGACAGACTCCAACAAATTCAGAATAACGCTGCCAGACTCATTTGCAGAGCTTCTAAATTTGACCATGTTTCTCCTCTCCTTCAGTCTCTCCTCTGGTTGCCTGTTTCTGATTGAATAGACTATAAGCTATCCACTCTGATCTTTTCTGCAGTCAGTGGATCTGGCCCCATGTATCTTTCTGAACTCCTCCATATCTATAACCCGTCTCGCCAGCTCCGTTCTTCCTGTGATACTCGACTTCTCAGGATACCTCACGTCAGAAGTAAGACCTATGGACACAGATCGTTTTCTTTTCAATTGCCAAAGACGTGGAACAATCTCCCTGATAACCTCCGTCCTTCTGATTCCCTCGCATATTTTAAATCTCGTCTCAAAACTCACCTTTTCCCTCAGCAGTAAGTTCAATTGTGGCAGGTCCACTTCCTTTGTGTTAGCTGTGCTTGACTATGTATGTATACATATGTATGTGTACATAACTACATGCATGTATATGAATGTGTATTGTGTGTGCGTGCGTTATGTAAGTTTGTGCCTGCCTATGTGTGTGTATGTGTTAGGGTAGCTGTTAGATACACATGTATTTTTAAAATGTATGTATGCAGTGTGTGTGTCTGTGTGTGTGTGTGTGTGTGTGTGCAGAGCAGCAACCTGACAGCAGACACGGATATATACACATTTAAAACAAAAGTATGTGCATTCATCTCAGATATTGCTTCTTCTTCTTCGTTTGTGGGCAGCAACTCCCACGTTCATTCGTATGTACATGAGTGGGCTTTTATGTGAATGACTGCTTTTACCCTGCCATGTAGGCACCCATACTTCATTTTCATGGGTGTGCATGCTGGGTATGTTCTTGTTTCCATAACCCACCAAACGCTGACATGGATTACAGAATCTTTAGTGTGCATATTTGATCTGCTTGCGTATGCACATGAAGGGGTTTCAGGCACAAGCAGGTCTGCACATGTGTTGACCTGGGAGATCGGAAAAATCTCCACCCTTTACCCACCAGGTGCCGTTACTGAGTTTCGAACCTGGGGACCTCAGATTGAAAGTCCATCACTTTAACCACTCGGCTATTGCGCCCATCAAATATAGTTTATTTCAGAGAGATCATTTGCAATCTACTATTGCATCAGAGACACACACGATTTTAGATGATCATTACATTCAGATATCAGATTTATTCTGATACGAATGGCAGTGATAATGGTGTTCTTACATATTTAAAAAGATCTGTGTTTTTATTTTCTCATATACGTGAATTACCACATAGCATGGCTTTTTGGTTTTTATTTTTTGTTTTTTAAAGTTGGTTTGTCAGGTGTTTTCAGTATTGTTCTCTTGAGAGGCTTTACAATATGTCTGTGCATATATCATTATATGTTATCACAGGGACAGGAGTATTTGTGTGCTGCAGTCTGTGTGTGGGTCACAGGATGTCTCTGTCACATCTGTTTTTTTTTTGTGAAGATTTTTGTGAACCAAATGATTCCAGCAGCCTGCAAAAGTATTCAGAACCTGGTTTTGTATGTTCTAACTTTGCCAGTTCATCATATACAGCTATCCATTTTTGTCCCGGAGACAAAGATGTGACTTTCGTGTTGTTTGGGTTTTAAGGTGTCTGATTGTGATTGTTACTTTGATGTTGTCAGTGTCGTTGTCAGTTATATAGTGTTTTGACATTTCACAGAGTGAGAAGAACAGTGCTGGCCAAACATCAACCAAACAGAATGGAATGTCACGGAAAGGTAATTGATAGTGCCATCTTTTTCTGTTCACAACACCATTGTCTTGTATGTCATTATTTGGAGCTGTTGCATGTACTCTAAGTATCAGATTGCTCAGTATTGGACAATGGCAGCACATTCAAATCTATAAACGTTAAGCCATGTCTGCTGAACCCAGTCATGTGTGATTATTATCATTATTATTATTATTATCTTAAAAGATTTTATTACACCATGTCTGCCAAATCCAGTGGTGTCTTATTGTTATTATTATTATTGTCATCATTATTATCTTGCAGTTTATTAATATCAGCACTTTTGTTAGCTGTTTGTTTGTGTTTTGGACAGGCTTGCATTTGTTCGTCCCTGTCTGCACCATTAACTCAAAATATATTGTGTTTGTGTTTTGGACAGGCTTGCATTTGTTCGTCCCTGTCTGCACCATTAACTCAAAATATACTGTGTTTGTGTTTTGGACAGGCTTGCATTTGTTCGTCCCTGTCTGCACCATTAACTCAAAATATACTGTGTTTGTGTTTTGGACAGGCTTGCATTTGTTCGTCCCTGTCTGCACCATTAACTCAAAATATATTGTGTTTGTGTTTTGGACAGGCTTGCATTTGTTCGTCCCTGTCTGCACCATTAACTCAAAATATACTGTGTTTGTGTTTTGGACATGATTGCAGTGTTTCCTGTTTGTGTTTTGGACATGCTTGCATTTGTTCGTCTATGTCTGCACCATTAACTCAAAATGTATTTAAATAAAACTGAAAATTCTTTACAATATTTTGTGGATCATGAATGATTGCTTCAAGGTTGATGGCTATTGGCATGAACACATGCACACACACACACACACACACACACACACACACACACACACACACACACACACACACACACACACACACACTTTGGACATTGGACTTAGTATTGTTATGGCATATCATGACACAGTATTGTTCAAACTTCAGAAAGTAACTTGTTTTGAAAGGTCTGAAAAATGTATATTCTCTGTAATATACATATCACAAAAAAACCCAACCATTGTATACTTAAGACAAATAGTCAATCTCTTCTCTCTGTCTGTTTTTAAGCTTTTCTGCCAATACAGAGTCCGTGAGAGTCTGGGTTCGAATCCTGCTCTTGCCCCTTCTCCCAAGTTTTACTAAAAAATTGAACTGAGCATCTAGTCGTTCAAATGAGACTATATACCAAGGTCCCTTGTGGAGCATGTACTTGGCACTCTGAAAAAGAACCCATGGCAACAAAAGTGTCCACCGGCTAAATTCTGTAGAAGAAATCCACACTGATAGGTACACAAATACATATGCATGCACTCAAGGCCTGACTAAGCACATTTCGTTATGCTGCTGGTCAGGCATCTGCCTAGCAGATGTGCAGAGTATATGGATTTGTCCAGATGCAGTGACATCTTAAGAAACTGAAACTATCTTTGTCTCCGTGTATAAAAGGCAAATAGTCAATCACTTATCTGTCTGCCTTTGTCTTCCTCTATCTCTCTCTCTCTCACCTGAGATGAGGCTTGTGTGGTAACTGGGATGGTCTGTGTTTCTGGAAAGAACAGAGTTTGACAGGTACTTAGATAGTTTGGTTTTTTTGTTGTTTTTTTTTATCTTTTTTTATGAAGAATATTAGGCTGAAAATTAAAAATCAATAAACTGCCTGTGTTCTGGTTCTCAAAGCTGTTGCAGCTCCCAACACCCCAATGTCACATCGCAGCACTGCTTCAGCATCTTCCCGTGTTGCAGACAAGACATCAAGAACTGCTGGCAATGACAAGTAAATATCTCTTTCCTTTCTCCCCCCTGTTCAGTCCATATTTTGTTGAACTTCTGTTGCAGTGTAATTATAACTGGGCTTTGTTAACTTAAACATGCTACAATAGGTAGCGTGTGACAAGTTGTGTCCATCTATTTCACTGTTAGCAGTTCCAAACATGCATAGAAACACTCACACACACACTCACACTGGACACCCACACAGACACACACACACACACAGACACACACACACACACATACACACACACACACCTTAGACTCTCTCTCACACACATACATACTATCACATACACACACACTCTTTCTCATTAATTCTCACTCCCTGGCACACTCAGTATGTATATGCACACACAGTAACATGCATGCTTACACACACACACACACACACACACACACACACACACTCAAACACACACACTCAAACACACACTCACACTCATACTCAAACTCACATACATTGTTTGCATATACATACGTAATATGCACATGTACACAAAATGACACATTTTAAAATGAAGTTAACGTGTGTCCATTTGTTTCTTTTAATTTTTGTCAGCAGCAGTGACTTCTTGGCACTCTTTGAGAGCAGCAGCGTTCAGCCTCAGATCCGACGGCCAAGCAGCACAGTCAGCACTGGCAGCAGAGGCAAGAAGCCAGCACCTAATGCTGTCAGATTGCCTTGGGCAGATGATGTGAGTTCTGCCTCAAATGGCTTATCATTCATTGTGTGTGTGTGGTGGGTACGTTGGGGGTGGGGTGAGAAGTTAAGTAATAATGATCAACATTGACTGTTTGACAGTAAAATGCGAAACTTATACTGTGTTTTTTTTCCCATCCAGCTCTGTGCGTATGTACATCTGTGCATGCATGCACATGCAATTAGACTGCCTAACCTGACAATATAAGCTTCACCCTGAGTTACCTTATAATTGAATTACCATGGTGTGTTTGGAGGGGGCAGGGTAGTTAGTGGGTGCTGAATTGGTGCACATGCATGCCATGAGACTGCCCTGATCAGTACTGAGTTTCAGCTGAAGAGCTTGTGAGTGTGTGTGTGTGTGTGTGTGTGTGTGTGGATGATGAGTGTGCATGAGAAGTTTTGTGTGTGTCTGTCTGTCCGACTTATGAGTATAAACATTTCTTTGAGGGGAGGTATGTGAGGGATGTGCTTTCTTGAGTCTTCGAATCTGTTGTGGAGAGTTCATGGCCGGGAAACTAAACACCTTCAGGTGTTTTCTGTGTTTGAGTTCATTGTTTGCTTGTTAAAGCTTACTCTGGTTTTCTCTCTAATGTAACAGATTGAGACTGAAGAGCTTTTCATTCTTTCTTTCTTTATCACAATACACATAAAACAGGTCTTGCAAGTGCACATAAAAGCAAAGTGAATTTGTCACTGTTTTGATTGTCTGATATATTTCATATACTTCTGTATTCTAGATGAATGTATTTGTATGCTTCTGTAATGTTGTTCATGATTCATTAATTGGTTGATATGATTTATTTCAAGCTGCAGGCATCTGATAGGGCCTTGAACTTGCGGGCGGGAGCCACTGGCCCCAGGAATGGTGGAGGGGTGACCCAACCTTCAGACCGATCAGAAGGTCCACACAATATCTTCAGACCAGACTCAGCTCGCAGTCAGTCAGATGACGATGAGCTGGACGACATTGAGGAGAGTCTGTCCCAGTCCATCAGCAAGCTGCAGACTCTGCAGAGCCAACTGTCTGGCATAAACAAGAACAATTCCGAGCAGCTTCCACCCCCCCTCACCTCCACAGGCATCCTGAACAGTCATAGGAGTTCAGACACCACGCCCAGAAATGATTCTGCTCGATCAAGCCTCAGAGGAGGGTCCACCGAGCCCACTCCAAGGAATCTCTTGGCAGGGTCTAGCCCGAAAAATCGATCTTCAGAGGCCGTTGGGAATGTGCCCTCAGCAATCAGTGCTAGAGACTTTTCTTCCAAGAATCTGACGGCTGCTTCCACTAACGACTTGCAGAGAAATGGCCTTGCAAATAACATGACCTCTCAAGGGCAGAAACAGAAAGCAAAAGCGTCATTGTCATCAATTGAAAACTCTTACCAGAACATCAAACATAAGACTCCTGTGAACCAAGTGCGCCGACTGCCCTCTGGTTCAGCTTCTGCTGCTCAGGTCAGTCATGAGAAATGTTAAGTCTGTGTATAAATGATGTGATTGATCATTCTGTTGTTTGTAGTACAAGAAGTTTTACTATAAAAGCAAAAACTTTTAGCTTTACCTCTGTTGATTTTCAGGTGTTTTTTTATGTATGTGAATATGTAGTTGCAGATCATATTATACTTTCCAACTTCTCATCTTGCTGTTCAGTAATGTATCTCTGACACGCTATGCTGACAAAATAAATTGAAGAGCAGTAAACACAAGCAAGGTCACAGATTGCAAATCATTTGGCAGATCAAAGCTGAATTGTCTTTGATATTTAATATTTGTATACATTCAGTTCAGTTTCAGTAGCTCAAGGAGGCGTCACTGCGTTCGGACAAATCCATATACGCTACACCACATCTGCCAAGCAGATGCCTGACCAGCAGCGTAACCCAACGCGCTTAGTCAGGCCTTGAGTACATTCAGTGGTCTTGAATATATTTGTTTACCTTTTGCAATACATGTGTAGATGAGTAAGTTTGAAACAAGTTTACTTTTGATTTTTTGCAAGGGTGTGAAACTATGTAAAAATACAATTAACTTCAAAGCTTGAAAGCATTACAAATAACTCACTAAGAGTGCTACCACACAAAGTTTAGCATGGACAGGTCTGCTTTTTTCTCTTATTTCCACCTTCACTGCAAGCATCTCACCCCTGTGGTATACTGTGTGTGTGCACAGACCAACCAGAGTGCGGCTGAAGAGTATCTGCAGACACTCAACACAGCAGCCACCAAGATTCAGCGCTGGTTCAAGCGTCACCTGATGCGGCAGCAGGCTGGCAGGGCGGCAATGCTGCGACTGTTGCAGCAGAAGAAGGATGAGCGGGAAGAGGTGCTGCGACAGTCCTCCCTCCTTCAGGACCAGGAGCACCTTCGGCAGGAAGACAGGAAGAGAGCCAAGGAAGACCGAGCCAGGCAGGCAAGGCAGGAAGCTATTCAGGTAGGTTACAGGAACACTTTTTTTGTGTGAAAGAAAAGAAGAAAAGATATGTTCAACATAAAACAGTTAACCAGTAGTTAATTGACACTCTCAGAAAGGGTTTGTAAAGAGTTTGAGAAACTGAATGTGTTTTTTCTTTACTAAATGGAGAGATAAAGGAGAGAAAATCATTAACAGACAAAAATGGATGGAAAAGGACAGACAGAACCTGATACATTGGGGGAAGCATTTTTCTCTACTGCTGTGGCTGTGAGGCTGTTGATGATGATTATGCCATAATGAAGGTGAATCTTCTAGAAATAAACTTCATGTCACCTTTCAAGCATCAAGAAATACATAACTTTGTATAATTTTCTCTTTATTCTCGATCAAGCCATATGCAAAAATTTGTATTTACTAAAGTCATTTGAACATTTTTCTGAGAATAATCTAATTTCATGGGTTACCTCTTGATATGATTTTTTTTCTTTTGAATTAGCTGATGGACTAGAATCACTGTCTGATGTTTAGTGAGAAAAGGTGTCTTATACTTTAACAAGAATGGCTGCTGTACTGTGGATAGTATCTCTGCCAGCTGTCAGTGTCTCCACGATTGGGGGGTCTCAAAGAGAAATTTGGTACTTTAAGTATACATGAGAGAGTCTTTTTGGTGAATTCATCCACACAGAAAATTCATATTTCAAGCAAAATAGAAAATAAGAGGATAACTTTGCTTCATTTTCCAGTAACTTGGTCAACACAACACATGTGCACACATGTGCAACACTTAACACATAGACATTTTCATACAGACCTGTCAGCCCTTCAGTTTTTAGTGAAAGTTATCTTGCTCAGTTGCACTTGATTTTACCCTTTCACTTGCCTTAAAAAAGATTGCAAACAAACAAGAAAAAAGTCAATTTTGTAATCACTAAGTGCATGCAGCTGCATACCTGCTGTGTGTTTAGCCATTGGAAAGTTACAAAAAAAGTTCTGGTTGGCAACTTCCGACTTCACTTTTACTGCCATCATGTCATTTTTTGAGACATTTTGTTGCAGAAATGCAAGAAAGCAATCTCAGCTTCTCTGAAGAAGTGAATGTGTGTAAATACAAAGAAAGACAGTGTGTCACTGTCAGCTGTAAAAATACTGTAAAATATACAATGGAAATAAAGAAAAAAAGAAAAAAGTATTCGGAATTGTGAGAGACATGGTGTGTTTTTTTCAGTGTGATACCGAAAACATTCCTCTCAACTTTCAAGTAAACCTCTTCCTCTTTTCTGCCGAAAATATTCCTCAAGTCTGATCAGGGGTTACCTGGTCTGTTCATACAGTTGTGCTGGTTATTGTACAGGAGTTGCACAAAAAGCGGGAAGAGAAGAGAAATGAGGTGAAGAGAAAGGCGGAAGAGGAGATTAAGTTCCTTCAAGCCAGCGGGAAAGTGACCAAAACTCCATCCAACACCAACATCGGGGCCAGGAAAAAAACCACCAGCGGTCGTAACAGTTCGGCAGCCTCCAGGGGGGAGGTGGGGAGGGAGAGCGCGACACCACGCAGTGAGGACCAGGGGGCAGCAGCGGGTGCTGTGGGAGGGGTCAGTCCTTCTCTCAACGACTTCCTGCAGGTGGGTTCTGCTCAGGGCTGTTGTGGCTGAATTATTTTCTATATTCTTAGGTTTTAACAGGCCTTTCTATAGCTGACTGCCTGGCTAACTGTCTTTTGTTGTCAACTGCCTGGTTATCTGCCCATTGAAGCTGACCTGGTTAACCGGTCTTTGAAGCTCACACACTGGTTAACTGCCCTTTGTAGATGACTCTCATTAACTACCTATAGTAGCTGACCTGCTGGTTACCTGGTGTTTGTAGCTGATGGTTTCAGTCAGGTGAAAGATGAAAATGATTGCAGTGAAATGTAACATCTTGGTGAAAGGTAACTGTGATTAAAGTGGAAAGTTAAAGTGAGGTAAAATACATTAAAGATTGGGGTGAAATGAATAGTTACATTGTGGTGAGAGAGAAGTGATTGAGGTAAATTGTTTTAGTGAGTTGAACAAAACAGTAATTGTTTGTTACAGTGAGATAAAAAATTATAGCTAATGAGTTGAATGGCTGCAATGGGAGGAAAGATCACATAAATGAAGTGACTTGCTACAGTGAGATGAATATTTACATTGAGGTAAGAGATAACAGCGATTGTGATGATCTGTTAAATGTGGTCTGAAAGATTACAGATAAGATTAAGAGGTTACATTGAGGTGAACAACCAGTGATTAAGGTGAACGTTTGCAGCAAGATGAACTAGTTACATTGAGGTGAATGGTCATACTGAGGTAAAGCTATCTGTAATGTGAAGTGACTGGTTGCAGGCTGCAGCAGGGGAGGGGGTGGAGAAAGAGAGCAATGCAGGTGGGGAAAGCGCCACCCAGACAGGCACCCGGACCACCCTCAATGACCTGTATGACACCCTCCGGAAGCTGGAGGAGGAGGAACACTTTGTGACCCAGCGCTCTGAGAAGAAACCTTCCTGGTGTGAGTAACACACAACTGTTCGAAGAAACTTTCATTCAAAGCAATATGTTTCTTTCCTCCTCCTTGTGTGGACACAGTGCTGCTCATTATTCTACTCACATGCAAGCTTGTTTGCTTTCAAATGTGCCTGCATATATGCATAAATCTAATGAAAGCGCCACATTGTTACTATCCACACATAAAAAAATGAGTGAACAGCATGAGACGTGAGAGAACTCTTGATTCATATTGACATGTAGGTTGCAACAATGTTGTTTTTTTTAATTAAATTTTTTTTTTTTTTTACAAAGTAGCAACTGTAAAATGTACAATCATAGATATAAGTGTCCATATTGTGAATCCAGCTGTGCTTCTTTCCTGTGGATACTGGATTTCTTGTTTGATGTTGTCATTAAAGAAATGTGGATTCTGACAGTAAAATTTTGGGGAAGGCATATATTGAGAGTACAGAAAAAGGGACATCAGAATGAAAAACCAAAATTTGTTTTTATTTGTTGTTAACAATATACAACAGAAAAAGAGCGTTGGATTGTTATTAATAGATGGATGGCCAATTTTTTTTTAATTAAAACTGGCATTAACTGGCCAGTCTTAACTCAGATTGTATAGATTTTAAGTGCTTTTGGAGGATCATGAAGAAGCATCAGTAATCATGCCCTTTGCACCAAGCATATGTGGTGTCATGCATATGGATATGGATTTGTCCAAAACGCAATGATGCTGCCTTGAGCAGGTGAAAGTAAAAGTGAAACTCCGCACACATGATAAAAGCTTATCAAAGCATGTGCATCTCACAGATCACATAGTTTTAGAAAACTGAAGAGAAATAGAATGTGTGATGGTGGTGGTGTTTGCAGTAGATAGACTGGAGAAGGATCAGGAGGGGGAGGACGGTTCGAACCTGACGGCTGAAAACCTGGAGAAGTTGAATGCCTCCAAGGATGGCCTGTCCAAGAGTGGCATGCTGACCGATGACAAGCTGAAGAGCATCATGTCCTTCCTGGATGAAGTGCAAGTCTCCGACAGGCTCAGTGAAATTGACTCCGTCAGTCACGCTTCTTATTTGTTTCTTTGTTTGTATACTTCTTTGTTTTTGTATGTTTTTGTTTTGTTCCTTTGTTGTTTTATTCATGATAATTTAAAAAAAAAAATTCTTCAATTTTTTATGTATTGATTTCCAGTTAGTTTATTCATTTACTTTTGGATTTTTTTTATGATTGTTATTCTTGGCATGGCAGTTGAATTACTTTTAATTTTTCAGTTATAAACATTTTCACATGAGTAATTTTGATCTTTGTATTTTCAAAGAGTGTTTCATTCTGATTTTATTCATTTAGGATACAGTTTTAAACCTTTCACCACCAGTCAGTTTATAGTGCAACACTTCATGGCACCAGAAGCACAGAAAACATGGCGTCTAAAATACATGGGGAATTCCGTATGATGTTTACGAAATCAGGCTTACCCTTCACCGAAAATTATGAGCAGTAGGTTTGCAGATAACACACCCATGATATGGTCACATTTCAGTGACATCAGTGCTCTGCCTGGTTGGTGCTGAAATGCGACATTGGTTGTGAAAGGGTCGAGACTGCAAGGATCTGAGGAAAAATAGTCTGTCCATTTACAGTGTTTATATCTGTGCTTATAATCATGGTGTTTTGCAGCATTATGTGGTTGTACTCATTTATATATCACACTGCACACTGGTATGAGAGGTTGGACAATGAACTATGGACAGATGGAATTTGATCTTTTTATTTTGTGCTATAGGGAACACACAATCATGGGGGTTTGCAGTATGTGTTTGTGTTCATTTTTTACAATGTGAGGTCAGATAAGAATTTTGGACAAATGGAGCTTGATCTTTTCATTTTGTAATATAGGGAACATCTGTAGCCTGATGGTAAAAATAGATTTGTTAATTGTAAACCATATTTGTTGTGTGTGAGGTGGGGGTTGGGGGGTGGGTGGGTAAAAAAAAAAGCCATGAAACAATTTTGGAGTGAGATATGTTTATATTTTCTCAATATTCAGAGAGGAAAAAATTCAAAAAGGAGGAAAAAATGTGTGATGCTATTTTCCCCACAGTGTTAGCAACAAAGCTGATAACGTGTGTGTGTGTGTGTGTGTGCGTGTGCGTGCAAAGATTGAGGTTAAATGAATAACCAGTGTGTGTGTGTGTGTGCAGGAGATCCATCGTATGAATGAGGAGTTGGAAAAGCCAGCCATGTTGGTTCCCTCTGGGGAGGAAGTGGTCCAGATGGAGAAGGCGCAGGCGGTGGCCTCAGAGGTGACGCACACGGTGCTGTCCCAGCGCCTGGAGCTGGATGAGAAGTCGCGCACCGTGTCCATGCTGCAGAAGGCCCTGGTACGCTCACACCCACACCATCACTTGTACACACAGCTCTGTGTCCACAGCACCATGTGTACATACAGCTACACACCCACACCACCACTTGTGTACACAGCAACACACCCACACCACCACTTGTGTACACAGCAACACACCAATGTTTGTACACAGTTCTGCACTCACACCACCACATGTACATAGCTCAGCATCCATACCACCACATGTACACACAGCTATACACCTACACCACAACATGTACACAACTACATACCCACACCACCACATGTACACAGCTACACAACCACATGTACACACAGCTACATACCATCACTTGTTCACACAGCTACACATCAATGTTTGTACACAGTTCTGCACCCACACCACAACATGTACACAGCTACACACCCACACCACCACATGTACACAGCTACACACCCACACCACCACATGTACACAGCTTTGCACCCACACCACCACATGTACACAGCTTTGCACCCACACCACCACATGTAAACACAGCTTTGCACCTACACCACCACATGTACACAGCTTTGCACCCACACCACCACATATACACACAGCTTAGCACCTACACCACCGCATGCAAACATAGCTTTGCACCCACACCACCACATATACACACAGCTTTGCACCCACACCACCACATGTACACACAGCTTTGAACCCATACCACCACATGTACACAGCTTTGCACCCACACCACCACATATACACACAGCTTAGCACCTACACCACCGCATGCAAACATAGCTTTGCACCCACACCACCACATATACACACAGCTTTGCACCCACACCACCACATATACACACAGCTTAGCACCTACACCACCGCATGCAAACATAGCTTTGCACCCACACCACCACATATACACACAGCTTTGCACCCACACCACCACATGTACACACAGCTTTGAACCCATACCACCACATGTACACAGCTTTGCACCCACACCACCACATATACACACAGCTTTGCACCTACACCACCGCATGTAAACATAGCTTTGCACCCACACCACCACATGTACACACAGCTTTGCACCCACACCACCACATGTACACAGCTTTGCACCCACACCACCACATGTACACAGCTTTGCACCCACACCACCACATGTACACACAGCTTTGCACCAACACCACTGCATGTAAACATAGCTTTGCACCCACACCACCACTTGTACATACAGCTTTGCACCTACACCACCACATGTACACACAGCTTTGCACCCACACCACCACATGTACATACAGCTTTGCAACTACACTACCACATGTACATGCAGCTTTGCTCCCACACTGCCACATGTACATGTATACAGCTTTGCAACTACACCACCACATGTATATACAACTTTGCAACTACACCACCACTTGTAAACACAGCTTTGCACCCACACCACCACTTGCACACACAGCTACCAGGTTTCAAGTAGTCAGGGAAGTCTGGAAAAGTTTTTGGGAAGAAAAGAGAGAGCCATTTCCAGAACTGTAAATATCTCTGAGAAAACCATGTTTTGCCTTTCAGGGTCTGGAAAAGTTTTGGGATTTTAATAGAACCCTTGATCAGTCCCATTCAACAAAGACCTTAAGGCATTAAAGGAAAACAACAAAAATCAAACAGATAAACACCCCTGAAATAGTGAACAAACAAAAAGTGATAAAAATTGAACATGGATATCAGGATATCTGCCAAAATCTCTTACATCATCAGTGTAGCAGATGAATTTTTGGTGCGCGCGCACGCGCACACACACACACACATATATATCACCCTATTTCTGTATAGAAAGATGTTTTATGCAAATGCAAATTTTTAATTGTATATAGGCCACGGGCATCATAACAATGACATTGGGGTTTGGTGGGGATGGGGACGAAGTAGTGGTAACAATATCTTCATTGTACACTCCAATATACATAACAATAATCTTATAAAGATGTTTTATACATGGATACCACGTAAGTATACTCCTGACCCATTCTGTTTGGAAAGATGATATATACTAGGAAACATAGTTAAACTCCTGACTCATGTATCTGCATAGGATGGTGTTATATACACGGAAATATTTAAGTACTTAAATGTGGTGTTTGGGTTTCCCCCTTGACATTGCTCAGTTTTTTTTGTTTTTTTTCATTGCAGCTCCGTAAATGAGTGGTATTGAATGTCTGTTCTATATTGATTATGACAACAGATGTGCTGGTGAAAGAGAAGCGAAACATGATTGCGCATGGCATGTGTTGGTGGACAGAACCAGCAGAGAGAGCTGACGGTGCGCCATGCGCGTGAAGCGGACAGGGAGATGAAGAAACGTCTGGATGTGCAGAAAGAGGAGTACGAGGAGGCCATCAAGAGACACCTGTCTTTCATTGATCAGGTACTCTGCACTTAACCAGTACTTCAGCACTTTGTTGTTTGGGACACTGTTTTTTGTTGTTGTTGTTGTTGTTTGGAGACTTGATTCCGTTTCAAATATGAACTTTCCCTGGGAGAACCTTATTTCTGCACAACGTTTTTATTTTTTGTTTGTGTGTGTTTATGTGTGTGAGTGTGTGTGTGTGTGTGTGCGCTCGTGTGTAAAAAGCACTTTGTAAGATTGAATAGTTGGAAGATTTCATGAAAACATTGCACGCTATAACAGAAGTGAATATTTGACAGATCTGGCAGGGAAAGTGTTAAATGTGTGTTACTTTGCACAGTTGCAAATTGTGAGCACTGAGAGTCAAAACAAGACATGCAAACCACTTTCCACAGTGTTTTGTGTCTGCATATAATAACATTATAATGTATAATGCACATTTATAAACAATTTTTACTAAATCAGTCAGTGACTGTCTGGGAGTATCCAAAAAATGATATTTTGAATGAAAACATAATGCACAACATATTATTCACTTTACAAGTTTCCATGTGTAGTTTCTGTGTGTAGTAATACTGTCTGATATATGTTGTTCCAGCTGATTGACAAGAGAAGTTTGGTATGTGCTGTGAATGCATTTGATGGAACTTTGTTGTGACAGTGTCAAATGTGCTGTGATCACTGATTATGTAAATAGTGGCAGCAATAGTGACAACAACAAAGATCAAGAAACATGCTGTTATCAAAGAAGTATTATTTACAGTGTGTGAAACGCATGTTTCTATCAAGATGAGTGTGAAAGGAAGTTATTTGTAAATGTGTTGTCATTCTGATGTTGGTGTGTTGTTGCTCAGTTGAAATAAATTGCTGTGCTGTTCATGTGTTGTCAGCGTGTGCAGTGCATGTGTTCAGTTTATCAACAAGTACTGTGTACAAACTGTCTTATTGGCATAATTTTAAGTTATGATAATAGAAATAATCAATCGTTTTTATTTTGTACATATTTCTGTTCACATTCTGTTCACATGACTTATGCATGTTGATGTGCTGTTGTCACTATGCTGTTCACATGCTGTTCTTGGGCAGAATGCATGTTTTCAGTTGATCAACATGGAGAAGTGTGCTACATGCTGGTAGTATGTGTTCATTGTGTTGTTGGTATGTGTTCACTGTGCTATTAGTATGTGTTCATTGTGCTGTTAATGTGTGTTCCTTGTGCTGTCAGCATGCATGCTACATTGTATGTAAAGCTGGCCTGGTTCTTTTTGAGAGCTGGTGATGGCAGGAAGATGTGAAGTGATGTGAAAGTATTGTGAGAGAGACATCAGTGTGGTGTGAAAAGGCCATCTGTGTTATGGGATTTTTGTTTGTTTATTCATCATTATTAAAGTTATCACCCTCCTGAGCCTTGTTCATAAGGTGATGTTACTCAGCCAAACTTGAATCATCTTTCAGTAAGTGGAATACATAGTGTTGATGGCCCAGCTGTTTTGCAGAGACTGGAAGAGACGTGTTGGTGATTCATGGACTAAAAATACAGCGCATATTTTCGTCTGTCACTAGGAATACAATGAGAACTGTGAATACTGCATATCCTTGTGGTGTTGGCAGTGTCTTGTGAATGTACTGGGTGTGCAGTTACTGCATCATGTCACAAAGATGATCATTTGTTGTCAACATGTAATGTGCGGTGTGTTATCATGTTTGCTGTGTTCAGCTGGTAAACAAGAATTGATACATTTGTAATGCAAACTACCTGTTCAGCCGAGTGAGAACAAAAAAAAGCTGATGTATGACATACCATTTTCCCAGCAGATCAACAAGAAAGGCCGATATGTGTTATGTATATATGTGTGTGCGTTACCATGTTACAGCTGATCATAGGCAAAAAGAAAGAATATGAGGGGTGTGCATTCTGATGTGTTCTGATCAAGTTTTTTGTATGTGTGATGTCTTAAGCCAGTTGAAAAAGAGTTATTGTGAGCTATAAAGTGTTCTGATCAACAACATGTGAACGTGTGTGTGATGTCTTTAGGTAATTGATGAGAGAGTTGCTCTGTGTATGTGTGTGTGTGTGTGTTATGAAGTGTTCTCTAAATGAAAACAGGTTTATGTGTGTGTGTGATGTCTTCAACTAATTCAGTAATTGACAAGAAGAGTCTTTCACACATGAAAAATTATTTTGTATATTTACAAGCGTGTGTGCGATTGTGTGATTGTGTGTGTGTGTGTGTGTGTGTACAGCTGATTGACGACAAGAAGGGTCTGGGTGAGAAGTGTGAACAGCTGGTGAAGGAGCTGAAGACAGTGGACCACAAGTACCAGGAGAAGATCAAATCCATGGAGGACAGGTGAGGACAGAATAGTGTTAAAACTAAAATCCTTGGTCTCTTCAATATATATTTCATTTTTCAATAGATTTTTTTTTTCACGTTAATGCTGAAAGGAATTTTGTCAATTGTAGGGTAATATGACTTGTTAATATGTATTTGTTTGCTAGAGGTGGCTTTTCTTTTTTTCTTTTTTGCTTTTTTACAAAAAGAATTAACAGCATTCTTTTTTTTGTATGGCGTGTGTGAAAGATGGATGTGTTTAGTGTGTTTAGTGTTTCAGTGACTGCAGTGAAATAAACTCCATGCCTTGCTGTCTCTGCCAGTACAGTTTTTGTCCATTGTGTCATCACAACAGTGATTTATGAACAGTGGTGAGATGTGCAGACATGTTTGAAATGTCAAGTCAAGTCAGGTCAAGTTAAGTTTATTATCTCTGAAGAGAAATTATCATATGGCCGTGATGACAGTACAAACAGAAAATATGCAATTAAGAGACATGTTCCTGTTTAAGTATCCAAGAGACCACACATGTAAGGACATGTCAGTCAACCTGTGCATGTTCCAGTTGAAACACGGTGGCCACTGCCATACACTGATTATTAAACACACACAGACCATGTATCACATCCTTCGTGTCACCTTCTTACATAAGTATACGGAAGAGGGACTGCACAAGGAACACAACTTGGAAGATTCACCAAGAAGAGTTACATAGATGTAAGGCGTCATCTCACTAGATTGTTATATAAGCCAAATCTCCCATTCTTTGAATGATAAGGCCTTTCCACAAAAATCTCAGCTGTGAGTGTGTGTCTGTGTGTTTCAGCCACACAGTTGAAGTGACCAAACTGAAGGAGATCCACACAGCGGCGGAAAAGCTGAGGAGAGAAAAGTGGATTGAGGAAAAAACCAAGAAGATTAAGGTGAACCTTTAGCGCTTCTTTTCCTAGAAAACTTGTACTGAAGTAAGTGTCAGTTTTCACTGTTGATTATGAGCAGATGTATCACACACACACACTCACACACACGCACACGCACACGCACAAACACTAAACACTCACTCACTCACACACGCATGCACACTCGCACATGCACACACACACACACACACACACACAGAGGTATGCACACACATGCATGCACATGCTCACTCTACTCAACACACACACAACACACACTCTCTAACTCACACACATCTTGAAGTTTGAACATATAAGTATGTGATCTTCTTCTTCGTTGTTGGCCTGCAATTCTCATGTTCACTCATATACATGAGTGGGCTTTTTTACGTTTATGAGTGTTTTTACCTGGCGTTGTTGGCAGTCATACTGTTTTTTTGGAGGGGGATGAGGAGGGACGGAGGGAGGGGGTGGGGTGGGAGAGAACAGTCATACTCTGTTTTTTTGGGGGGGACGTACTTGATCAATCAGTAACTGCCATAAATTCATTCTGTAAAGCTTTGGGTGCACTCCATATTTCTGCAGTAAAAATGTTTTATTTGGGGAGGTGGTTAGTCATGCTGAAACCAAAAGGCACTCATAGATGGCATGTAGAAAAGAGAATCTGAGACAACACTTCTTAACTTAAAACCTAAACAAATGTGAAATTTCAGGCATGACTGTACTAACTAAAGCAGTGTGACATTCCAGGACTTGACAGTGCTAACTAAACCAGCATGACGTTCCAGGACATGACAGTGCTAACTGAACCAGTATGACGTTTCAGGACATGACAGTGCTAACTGAACCAGTATGACATTTCAGGACATGACAGTGCTAACTGAACCAGTATGACAATTCAGGACATGACAGTGCTAACTGAACCAGTATGACAATTCAGGACATGACAGTGCTAACTGAACCAGTATAACATTTCAGCACATGGCATTGGTAACTAAACCAGCATGACGTTTCAGGACATGACAGTGCTAACTAAACCAGCATGACGTTTCAGGACTTGACAGTGCTAACTAAACCAGCATGACGTTTCAGGACATGACAGTGCTAACTGAACCAGTATGACGTTTCAGGACATGACAGTGTTAACTGAACCAGTATGACATTTCAGCACATGGCATTGGTAACTAAATCAGCATGACGTTTCAGGACATGATATCACTTGGCAGTGGTGACTAAACTAGTTTTGTCATTTCAGGACATGACAGTGCTAACTAAACCAGCATGACGTTTCAGGACTTGACAGTGCTAACTAAACCAGCATGACGTTTCAGGACATGACAGTGCTAACTGAACCAGCATGACGTTTCAGGACATGACAGTGCTAACTGAACCAGTATGACGTTTCAGGACATGACAGTGTTAACTGAACCAGCATGACGTTTCAGGACATGACAGTGCTAACTGAACCAGTATGACGTTCCAGGACATGACAGTGCTAACTGAACCAGTATGATGTTTCAGGACATGACAGTGCTAACTGAACCAGTATAACATTTCAGCACATGGCATTGGTAACTAAACCAGCATGACATTTCAGGACATGACAGTGCTAACTAAACCAGCATGACGTTTCAGGACTTGACAGTGCTAACTAAACCAGCATGACGTTTCAGGACATGACAGTGCTAACTGAACCAGTATGACGTTTCAGGACATGACAGTGTTAACTGAACCAGTATGACATTTCAGCACATGGCATTGGTAACTAAATCAGCATGACGTTTCAGGACATGATATCACTTGGCAGTGGTGACTAAACTAGTTTTGTCATTTCAGGACATGACAGTGCTAACTAAACCAGCATGACGTTTCAGGACTTGACAGTGCTAACTAAACCAGCATGACGTTTCAGGACATGACAGTGGTAACTGAACCAGCATGACGTTTCAGGACATGACAGTGCTAACTGAACCAGCATGACGTTTCAGGACATGACAGTGCTAACTGAACCAGTATGACGTTTCAGGACATGACAGTGCTAACTGAACCAGTATGACGTTCCAGGACATGACAGTGCTAACTGAACCAGTATGATGTTTCAGGACATGACAGTGCTAACTGAACCAGTATGACATTTCAGGACATGACAGTGTTAACTGAACCAGTATGACGTTTCAGGACATGACAGTGTTAACTGAACCAGTATGATGTTTCAGGACATGACAGTGCTAACTGAACCAGTATGACATTTCAGCACATGGCATTGGTAACTAAACCAGCATGACGTTTCAGGACATGACAGTGCTAACTGAACCAGTATGACATTTCAGCACATGGCATTGGTAACTAAACCAGCATGACGTTTCAGGACATGACAGTGCTAACTAAATCAATGTGTCGTTTCAGGACATGGTACGAGTAACTACTAAACCAGTGTGTCATTTCAGGACATGATATCACTTGGCGGTGGTGACTAAACTAGTTTTGTCATTTCAGGACATGACAGTGCTAACTAAAGCAGTGCGGCGTTTCAGGACATGACAGTGATAGCTAAACCAGAATGGCATTTTAGCACGTGACAGTGGTGACTAAACCAGTTTTTAATTACAGATACTTAACCGTGACCCACTAGTGCAGACTCCAGCAGGGGTCTGACATTCCTGTCCTGTGCAAACTACTATCCGCCTATGCGGAGAAAACGAAAGTAGCTACGGCTGATAACCTCCCGGAAGTAGGTTACCTCCCCTTTGCCTCCCCTGACTAGCACCCACATAAACCAGTTTTGTCATTTCAGGACATGACAGTGAAGGGCCTGGAACCAGAGATCCAGCGCCTGATTGCCAAGCACAAGTCAGAAATCAAGAAAATCAAACAGGTGCATGAAGCAGAGTTACTGGAATCGGATGAGAGAGCAGCTCAGCGTTACGTCAAGATGACAGAGGAGCTCCGGGATCAGCTGGCGCAGGAGAAAGAGGCGGCAGTAGCCAGGGAGAGAGAACTGGGCAAGGAAAGGTGAGGAACAAGTCTCCCTGTTTACTTCCTTACTTACTTAATTCATTCTCTCGGTATCCTGTAGCACTCAAGGCCATCACAAGTGATCTCTACTGCTGTCTGTATTTCCTGTCTTTGCTTGCTTCTTCACCCATTTTTCACCATTCTTCTTAAGTTCTTTTTCAACTGTTTTGTGCCATGTGTTGCCTGGTATTCCTTACACTCTTTTTTTTTTTCCATCTAGTGTCGAGGGAAGGGTTACTCTTTGAAAGGAAACTGGTGACATTCTAAGGACAGGTCCTATCTAGCGCCATCCTCATCACTTGATCTCAGTAGTGATGTCCAGCATAGAGTTTTTTGGTTTATTTTCTGTCGTTGGTGTATGCGCAGAATAACACTGAAAAGTACAACCAAGTGCTCAAATGAATAACAAGTGATTAGGGAGAAGGAGAACTTTCTGGACTGTTTGGATGGAATACTTTCAGGGTGAGCACACAATTACATGCTTGCATGTATATATATTATATACACACCCACACACATGCACATACAGGTGCAGAAACACACACACCCATGAACATACATGCACTCTCATGTACATTCACACACACAGAGACACACATACGCACACACAGACACACAAATATTATTCATCAACCACGTTCATATTCAGGTATGAAAAGCAGCTACAGCAGGAAGAGGAGGCATACCAGCAGCAGCGGCGTCGCCTGTACAATGAAGTCCAGGACGAGAAAGATCGTCTGGCCAGCAACGCCAGCCGACAGCGTCAGGAACTGGATGCCCTGCGACGACAGCTGGAAGATTCCCACCGACTGGCTCTGTCCGCCATGAAGGAACAGTTCGAGAAGGCCAAAGAAGAGCAGGAACGTAGACATAATGTGAGTGTCAGCACTTCTGTTTTGCAGAGATGCCAGTGGTTACATTTCACCGTATTTTGTTTCGCTCGATTGCAGTATGTTCTGATGTTATGCCAATGTCAAAATTGTTCCGACGAGTTCATTTTCGAGTAGGTAGCATGGTCATATGCTTTCCAATCATAACATTACTGAGACGCTCTAGACATTGATCATGAGGCCAGGGCAGTCACTTCTAACTTTGGTGTCACTTGATGATGCTCAGCTTATTGCATGCATATTTACATTGAAACATTAATTGAGTGGACCAATCGGCTTAATCATAGCTGTTACAAGGTGTTGCTGTTGGGCCAAAGTGTTTGTATGCCTTTTGGATAAAATGTACGTTTGCTGATGTGGCTCAGAGTCCAGGTGTTCTTACCAAATTCAGATTGTTCCTTCCAAATTTCCTGATTGTTCCTGCAAACACTTGACAGGGGTTGGCATCTCTGGTTTTGGAACATTGCTGAAGGAGATGATCTGTATGTAACTTAGCAAATGCATTTTTTAAAGTTAAGTGAGCAACCACCAATTGATTAAAGGAAGATTGTGTTCATGAACAACTACCAACTGGTTAAGGAAAGACTGTGTAGAAATCGCAATATATTTTTCATGCAAAATATTGGGTAACCACACAAATCATAGTATACTGAAGGTAACTTTTCACTTGAATTATTACCAAAAGACAATTACATGATTATGTTTACAGTGTATTAGAGAAGCACCAATTGATTTGGGAAACATTGTAAAGGACTCACACAATACTTTGTTTGATACTCACACAATACTTCAGTGCCTGCAATTTATTGGGAAACCACACAGATTCAGACATATTGAAGTAACTTTTCACTTGAGTAATTACCACAAGAAATAACCAGACCATCCCACAAATTACCTGACTGTGCTTCAAATTACCTGACTGTGCTACACATTACCTGTCAGTGCCACAAAGTACTTGAACATGCCTCAGATTTCCTGACTTTGCAACAAACTACCAGACTGATCCACAATTTACTTGGCAATGGCACACCAGCAGACGGGTGAACTGAGAAAGTGGTCGGTGTGCAGACAGAGGTGCGAGAGTTGCAGGAGCGCCTTGAGTTGGAGAAGGAGGCTTGGGAAGAGAACTACAAGAAGAAACACGACACCTGGCTCATGCAGAAAGAGAGGGAGCTGAAGGACCAGGTCAGGCACACAGCCACTCCCGCACACAGACCCACATGCGCATGTGCATACACACACACAAGCTTGCATGAAAGTACACGTATGCACAAACACACACACACACACACAAACACACATTACATATCTAATATCAAAGTGAATAGATGTTGGATAGAAGGAAGAAAATTGTACAGACAGACATTTTATAGCAAACAGACATTATACATTCTAACATTCATTAAACATACATTATGTGAATATTTATGCATACTTACATTCATACATCAGTGCATGCGTACATGTATTCTGCTCATGCTCGCATAAATGTGTATGTGCATTCACACACAGGATGCATGTAAACATATGTGTACATGCATGAGTATGTGTGTTAATATATACATTTTTACATAAGTAAATTACATGATCACGTGTCTACATATGAACACAACATACATACACACATACTCGGCTAATGTTATTTTTAGAGGCAGAGATAATTTCAACCTGTAGCATACTGTACTAAAACCTCAATCATTTAAAGAAAGGAATCTATGTATGTTTCTTAACAAGAAAGAGCATTTGGTTTGGTGTGACAGTCAGCAACAGATATCTTTTAGTTAGCAATAATCCTAAAGTCGTCTGTAATGTATGTGCTTTGTTGTTATTCTTTTTACATGAAACGAGTGACAGAGGAATGATGATGGTGTAACAGGTGCGCAAGGAGCGAGACAAGGAGATTGAGCTGGTCATTGCTCGTCTGGAAGAAGACTCCTGCGCGGCTCGGGAGGAGAATGAGAAAGTCACAGAAACCAAACTCAGGTGGCCTCCCCTTACCTTCTTCATGTGTCTGGATAGTGCAGAACATGTAGAGTTTGTGGTGTCTGTTGATCTTTCTGCCTGTCCAGTTCCTTTTGACAGATTACATGTGTTTAGACAACAACAACAACAACAACAAAAATCATGTTCATTTGTTATCACTCTGATTTGTCTGTCTTTCTGTTATTTCATGGAGCTGCAGCTTGATACCGCAAAGCTTTAAACTGATCATGCAGCCCCCCCCCCACCCCCCACCCCCCAAAAAAAACAAAAAAAAACCAAAAAAAACACAACAACAACCAAGGAACAGTCTGACCCAGTAATATGTCAATCCCATATTCCCATATGCACATATTTGTATGCCAGTGTAGTTATGCATGCACTTGTGCACATGCACACACACATGCATATACACATTCATGGAAGAATGCACCCACAAAGGCATGCACACACATACACACACACACACACGTACAGACACACACACACACACACACACACACACATATACACATTTTTTGTTCAGTTAGTTTGATGTAAAAAGCAGTTGCTGCTTATTCAGCATTCCATCTAAGAATATAAATCGAATTGTGACCTCTCTTTCTCTCTGTCTATTTCTCTTTCCTTACTCACTCTCTCTCTCTCTCTCTCTCTCTCTGACATGCACAATGTATTGTTTATATCTTGTGCACTTGGTATCAGATTGTGAGATTGATGTATAGTCCAGAGAATCATCCTTTGCTTTTGTTACGGTGTGTTCTGCAGGAGACTGAGGGAGAAGTTTGAAGCAGAGACCAGAGAGCTGGAGAACTCAGAAAGGAGGGCAGTCAAAAAGTTCAATGAAATCAAGGTAAGTCCACATAATAGTTGTTTGCCAACATTGTCCTTCACTGAATGCTGAACTGGAAAATCTTGACCCCGTAATCCATGAACCTGTATTATGTAATGATAACGATTTGATATGTTTTGTCGAAGTGTGTTTGGAATCCCAAGTTTATTTTCTGTTTGTGCTTTTCTTGTCAATAAGTACTGTATGTTTGCTCTTCTGTAGATACTTGACCTTTTTTTTTTTCATTGACTTTTCTGTTGTGGAGTGTTATCAGTCATGTATTTTCTCACCTTGATGTTTCTTTTGTGGATGCTATCAGTTATCTTTGTGCACATCAGTTTTTTTTTGGGGGGGATTGTCAGTATTACGAATGATTCTGAGACATTTCATTTATATATATATGTCATGCAAATAGTCTTCTGTAATGTACAAGAACATTATGTAAATTCCAGTTTAACTACACATACTTTACCGTGACCCACCAGTGCAGACTCCAGCAGGGGTCTGATTCCCGTCCTGTGCAAACTATTGACTATCTATGTGGAGAAGACGAAAGTAGCTACGGCAGATAACCTCCTGGAAGTAGGTTTTTATATCACAGTCACTGCACAAGAAACAAAAAAGCAACAACAACAAACAGTAGCCCCACAGTGTGATCACGTGTGTGCTGTGTGCAGGCCAAGGCCACGGAGGTGGAAGGTGAAAATGAACGCCTGAAGGTGATCATCAAGCAGAAGGAAGAGGAGATCAGGGACATTAAGAAGGTGATTGTTCTGTGCAGCATGGGTCCAACAGTGGGCAAAGACTTTAAGTCATGTACCCACCAGTGAATGTTTTATGTGACATTATGCTGTACAGTTTGTGAAGTTTGTTTATCATAATGTAATCAGAAAAGAAGAGAGATACATCTCTTACGAATCTTGACACAGGCAAATTACAGTCTCTTTGTTTTAAGATTTAAAAAAAAGTATTTTCATTGGCAATTTTTTTGCATTAAGACACTGAAAGCTGTTAAGTGAGGAAGTTAATATGTGCATACACACACATGTATAGATGCATGCATGACCATGACACGAACACAATCCATTGCAAAAAGAAAGTGAAAAGCACATATACTTCACAAACTTTCAGGAAAGTAAGGCTATTGTTTAGTATCTTTACACATATAAAGATCTTCTTTGGAACTGAAGTGAATTCATTTTCTAAAAGCTCAGGAAAATGCAGTCACCATTCTTTTTATATATATATATATATATATATATATATATATATATATATATATGTATATATATGTAGATATGTATGCTTGTATGTATGTATAGATAGATGTATAGATAGATGTATATGTGCAGTTGCTGGAAAAAATGAAAGAAGAACGAGGACACGTGTCAGACATTATACGACAGGAGTTTGCTGACCGCATTGTCACCACAGAGGAGGAGAACCGACGCATCAAAAATGAGATCTCAGAACTGCGTGCCAAGCGTCGTCTGGAGCTGGATAAAGCCAAACAGGATGTGGAAGACATCAAACAGGTCAAGGACGCAGAAATGGAGGAAGTTCATGCAAGGTCAGTAGTTTAGGAGGAAAGAAGGTTGGTTGATCAAATGTGGATTGCTTCCAGTAAAAATTAGCTGACAGTATTGAATGGACTTTTAAAAACTGGCTGACTCTGACTTGATTTGTTTTCAATGAAAATGTTTGAGATGGGAAACAAAAAAAGAGCTCAGGTTACATTACTGTTTCTCTTACAGATCAGTGATATTACTTTGTATCATGACAGGTATTCTGCTGTGATATTATAGTTTTTGTTCTGTTCAGTACAAAAAGCAGTCTGTCATTTTGTATCTGTGGTTACTGTATGCTGTGACATGTGCCTGTGGTGTGCAGAGTCTGTTAATTTGTTTCTTTGATTACTGTACACAATGACATGTGCCTGCAGTGTGTCTGTCATACTGTTCCTGTGATTATTATATGCAGTAGCATGCACCTGTGGTCTGTCACAGATTTCCTGTGATTTCTGTATGCAGTGACATATGCCTGTGGTGTGCATCTGTCAGTCAGTGTTCCTGTTATTACTGAATGGAATGACGTGTGCTTGTGGTGTGCAGAATCTGTCACAGTGTTGCAGTGTTTACTATATGCAGTGCTGTGTGTCTGCCACTATATGCAGTGGTGTGTGTCTGCCTTACTTGTCCTGTGATGACTGTGTGCGATGACGAGTGCCTGCTGTGTGCAGAGTGAAACAGGCGATCGTGAAGAAGGAGGAGGTGGTAGCTCAGCTCCGACAGCAGTACCAGGCTGCCTGCAAGCGAGCCGACCATCTGGAGGGCCTGTTGGAGCAGCAACGCAAACAGCTGCTGAAGAAGTGATCCTGAACCATCACTGCTGGGCAATGTGTGTGACAAAGCAGTCCAGCTGTTGCAGAGATGACCTGGCCTCTGACAGCATACGGGGAACTTGAATCATAAGACCTATGCTAAAGAGTTGTGGAGGAAATGGTCGTGAACTGGTACTAAACAAGAAACATATATAAAACAGCATGACGAAGTTACCATGTATGATACGTCAGAATCAGTGCAAACAGCTGTCAGCAGACTGGCAACCATGGTCTGTTCAAAGCTGTGGGTTGCACAACAAAGACAGTATAATGCAGCAGTGTCAACACTGAAACATGTATTGCCATATACTACTATTGTACAGGAATATTTGTGATGCACAAGTTTGTGTCAGTGCAGGGTCATGTAGAATGTAGAGATTTTACAAGACAGTTATATCTAAGCATTTTCATGGTTTCTGTTTGAGATCATGTTGAACATTACAATGACAGTGTGAACAACTTTAAGTTTTAATATATGACCAGTGGTATCAGTGTGGGAACACAGGTTACACAATTTCAACCATACAAGCATCATGCTGAAGAATGTGAGCAAAAGTTTTTGGATTTATTTTTTTGGATTTATCAGTGAACATGTTGGGACATACACAACATATCACGAGTGAGTCTTTTAAGTTAGCATTTAAACCTGCATGATTTTGATGCATTACTAACTGCAGCTGGCAAGAAAACAGAACAAAAGGAACATTTCTGAATTCATATCAGAATTTGCATGTAAATAAACGAGCACATCAAAGTTGTCTAAAGCTGTAAAACCAATGGTGTTGTGGCAGTGAGTGTCCATAAGGAAGTGAACCCAAAGATGTTGGATGTGTGTGTTGTGCAGTCAGGGCACAGTGTGTGTGTTGTGTGTGGGGTGGGTGCTGTTGTCCCTCTTTACCACAGTGCCAGCCTCCTCCACCACTGCACTGCATAGCTTTACTTTCTGGCCCGCTGTAGTGCAGATGTTGTGATGCTTATGTTGAATAGATCTGTCTGTTGTGAGCTTGTCTTGGAGCTTGCTAGTTTTAGATCTGCACTGAATATGTGATGACTGTGCATAGAACAGTTTAGTTGTATATTTTTTTATGAGTACTTATGTTGTCATCAGTAATAGGAAATGTTGTTACAGATTATTTTCAGTTGTTACATATGTTATTTTCAGTTGTTACATTGCCTGATGATGATTTGTCAGTGCTTAGGAGGGATGTGTATAATTTCAGAATTGCACTTATGTGTCTGCATACACGCCAGCAACACACTTGCACAGCTTAAAAGTCCAAATGCGTGTGATTTTGTACATGGGGTGTGTGTATGAGTGTGTGTGTGTATGAGTGTGTGTGTGTGTGTTTATGTGAATCCACCACAAAAAATGTGGTAAAAGTGAAATTAATCTTTTAAAAGAAAGTTCATATTCAGTTTAAAATTAATTGGTATATTTTTTCCTTAGAAAAACACACACAACATAATCCTTTCTTTTGTAACATAGTTGTTTTTTTGTGTTTTCAACCATCTTTTTCAAGCTACTGGATAACTACCCCCCCCCCCCCACCCCCACCCCCCTATTTCTGACCAGTTCACCTTAAAATCCTAATAAGAATGCCTTATTAATGGATAGTCTTAACTTTTGCTTTTGCTAGTACAATTTATGCACATATCTAAAGTTAGGTTCATTTGCTTTGTCAACACACTCAAAACATTAATTTGCCATCCTCTGAGCATATCTGTCCGTGCTCTGTCATGTTGCGTTCTGGTTCAGTGAGCTCTTATGTAATTGTCATGTCAAGCACACAGCACATGCAATTATGTGGGCATCACTGAAAAGATTTCATTAAAGTTCTTAGAAGTAGGAATATACTATTCAGACTTATTCATAGCTGCATTACTGGAAATTGAAACATTGTTTCTGAAATCAAGACAATTATTTAAGTTGTACAAGGACGTCTATTCTGTGGTTGTTTACATCACTATGTCTCACTACTTTTAATTTGTGACATTTGATTTTCAAATATGTAGACATTTGTTTACATTTTAAAATAATTTCAGTGTAGAATGTAGTCTTTGAGTATCTGATTGAAAAAGGTGTTATTACCTAAATAATTGTTCTAATGCCATATATGAAATTTTTTTTCCATTCCAGGAACACAGCAGTGTCTGTCATGAAATCAGAACGTAAATCATTACCAGAGACTGACTGTTGTTTGAAGTAATGCCATTTTGTTTAGTTTTGTCTTGTTTTAAAGTTTGGTGCTAACACAAACTCACAAACGAAAATTTTGTGTGTAAAGTTGGTGAAAGTATTTTCATTCACATTCATGTGTAGAGTGAAAAATAATGACTGTGTTGTTACAGACATTATAGATTCTTCAAATTAAATGTTACTTTCTAGAATATGGTGACAAGAAAATATATTTTTTATATATTTTTACCTCACTCCACAGGAAGAAAAGGACTGACCTACTTTCCCAGAAAAATAATGGTCTCACTGAACAAGTGCACCTCACCGATAATCCTTTATCAAAATAATATAAGGCTACATATCTAGTATCATGTTAATTTATGTGGAATCTGCTTCACACAAAGCAGTCAGATGTTTTTCATTATCAACATTTACACACAAAGTTATGGCAAGTGGCTCTCAAGCCTGACAGCCTACATTTGAAATAAACAACAAGAAGACACCCATGCTGGTTAAGAGGCAAACAAATTCAGGGAACAGGTGGCGAGTGGAACGGAAAACATTACTTTGGGAATGGGTAAATGTTGCTTTTCCTTGATTATTTATGAATGGATTATCTTCTCTGATTTTGATATAGTGCTGCAGAAGAAAGCTTTTAGTGGGAATGTAAATTGCTGAAAATATTGTGATAATTGTCTAAATTGTTGTTGCATGGAACACTTTTAATTTGTGCATGGTACTATGAGCTGTATACTTGTTCACATGCTTCAGTGACTGTGATGAATATTTTAGCATTGTACGGCATATCTGTTGTCTCATTTTACACAATATTTATTTTTATTTATTTGTTTTGTGGTTAGAAGAAAGCTTTTTGCTGAATATGTGCATAAATTTGTATTGTTATTTTACAATAACAGTTTGCAGAATTTTTTTTAAGAAAACACATTGATTACATATGCTTTATAAAAAAAAAAAAAAAAAAGGAAAAAAAAAAGCAGTTATAAAGCATAGCAACTTCCAGCCATAATTTACATTGTATCGTAGTTTGTTTCTGAGTCTTGGAGAATCATAATGTATTCCAGAGACAGATTTAAGGTGTGTCCGTTTGAAATTAAAACTGAAGTTATGGTTTTGAAGTGTCAGCTTGAATAAAGTATCAGTCATTGTCATGGGTCTGTCACAAGCACACACGCTTGCACACATGCATGTGCACGCACACACACACACACAGACACATACACACACACACACACACACACACACCATTTCATGTTGTTGATTTTTTTCAGCCTGCGTTAGTATGTATGTATTGTTGATACCTGCCGACAAACTGATAATGAAGAAAAACCTCTCTTGTTGAATAACAACAAACCTTTGTTCACATTTTTTAAAAGTCTATTTTTCAGTCTTTCAATTAAAGATTTACCAAG
This sequence comes from Babylonia areolata, assembly GCF_041734735.1. Classification (NCBI taxonomy): domain Eukaryota; kingdom Metazoa; phylum Mollusca; class Gastropoda; order Neogastropoda; family Buccinidae; genus Babylonia; species Babylonia areolata. The sequence continues at coordinate 66,702,209 of NC_134876.1, forward strand.
ACTCAGAACAAACTAGTGTGCTGTTTAAAACACAATGCCTTTTTCTGACAGCTTTGAGTTTGTGAGCAAACAACATGCATATTAATTGTGAGATGGAAAATGATAATTTGAAAAAAACAAACTGGATGTGTCTTACTTGATTTAATAATGCCATTTAGAAATCTGCCTTCTCATAATGCTTTAAACTCACCTTCCCTTTCCTCCCATTCTCTCTGTTTCATTGCGGTTTGGTCATTATCTATCTCCTTTTGCCCTTCATCAGATCTATTCCTCTGTTGCCTCTGTGTGTGTGTGTGTGTGTGTGTGTGTGTGTGTGTTCTGTTCTGTTCTGTTTCATAACAATTGTTTTCATTTGTCTGTGTGTGCATGTGATTGTGGATATACATATGTATGTGTATGTGAGTGTGTGGATGTGTTTGTGTGTGCAAATGCAAAAAGAGTGTGGATGGCTGAATTCACATGAAGGTAAGAGGAGCTGGGATAACTGATGAGGAATGCTTACTAACACTCATACAATCAGATGCTGCAGCTCTTCTATTGCTGACCGAGAAAAATGATTTGTTTTTGCAATCAGAAAATGCATCAAAAGCTCATGAAATTAAATTCTTAGTAATGGAATAAAAGTTGTAACAAATCACATGGTTGTCTGTAATTAGTTTAGTTTCTTCTCCTTTTCCTCTTTGTCTTATTGTTCCTTCTCCTCTCTGTCTTCCTGTCTAGTTTCTTCTCTCTTTCACTCTTTCTTGCTCTCAAAATGTTGGTCTTTTTGTCTCTCATATGCGTGTGTGTGTACTTCTCTTCTTTCCGCTGTTACCACAGTAACATCTGGGGGCAAACAATGCAGGGGAAAAAAGTTCTTCAGGTGGGTGGATGCCATCATGCCCTCCTAATGAAGGCATCTGTTGACGGAGCCTGTTCTGCAGCTATTGGAGAAAGGTTCCAATTCCTTTTCTGGGATAGGACATACTGAATCGTTCCGTGCAGCAAGGGTTGAGTTGTTGGTCATTGCCCTGTATGGATCTTGTTAGATGAAGTTTCTGGGGCTGGCAGGTTACTGTTTTTCTTGGTGGAGAAATTTGTGCATTGTGGACAGATAGGCTTGCTGTCTTCTTCATCATGTTGGTGACACTGAAAGTTCTGTTATAATTGTGATAAAATGAGCAGCTGCTCTCAAGGCAGCTTCCAGTTCTTGGACATCTCTAATATATTTTGAGTATTGTGTCCCACACTGTTGAGACTTACTCCAGCTGAGATCCTGCTAGTGTTTTGTCAGCAGTTTCCCATGTGTTGAAAGGGAAATAACTTTTTATCACACAAATTCCCGCTATTTTAAAAGTGTATGTATTGTTTTGTATCGTGTTTCTTTTTGTACTGTGTAGTCACAACATATATCTCTGTATGAAAATTGGTTGGTAGTGTTTCACCACAGTACAGCATCAACTTTTTTTCTTTTTCTTTCTTTCTTTTTCTTTTTTTTTTGTGGCAAGCATTTTGTTTTGCTATCAAAGTGGATTTTTCTGCAGAATTTTCCAGGGAAAACTCTTTGTTGCAAGTTCTTTTGCATGCATGCTTATGAAGTGTACGGTGCACATGGCATGCTGGTTTGTTGTCTTACCCAAAGGATTTCCACCCAGAAAGTGTAGTGAAGTTTTCACACATTAATCTGAATACAGTTTCAATCTTTAATGTGCCTGAAATATCAAACAGTACATGCGTCTTTGCAGGGGATAAAAGTTACAGCATTCTCTCCATTATTTCACTGTCACATCATCCCTCACGCAATGCCTGCACACTTCTCACAGCCTCATTAAGGAGCACAAGTCACTGTACTTTTGTCTCAAGGACATCTTCCTCGGCTTCATTTCCATATCCTTATTGGGAACAGAGACATTACATCCTCCATAACCTCGACCAGCTTCTTCTCCCTATTGAAATGAAGTTAAAATGTGAGCAAAGTGATAACAATTTACTGTTGTCACAAAACTAGCTGAGTGAGACATACATGAACACATCACACACACAGACGGAGAGAGAGGGAGGGGGTGGTGGAGGAGATTTTCTTAGTTATATTTTCGTAGGGTAAGAGAGTAAGCAAAAAATGTATATTTCACTCTTGAAAGATGACAATCCAAGCCCTCAAAAGAAAGGAGGGGGGAAGGGGTGGGGTGGGGGAGGGTGTGTGTGAAACAGTAAAAAAAAAGAAGAAAAAATATATATTGTAGGTGTGTGTGAAACAGTAAAAAAAAAAAAAAAGGCCAAACAAGAAAATACATTATACATAAATATAGCACACAATGAATAAAACATTTTTTTTAAAATATTGTATTACTCTTTTGTCACAACAGGTCTCTGTGTGAAATTCAGACTACTAAGTGGATTTTTCAACAGATCTATTTTACCAGGGACAACCCTTTTGTTGCCGTGGATTTTTTTTAATTTTTTTTTTTTTTTACGTGCGCTGAGTGCATACATAAAAATGTTTTACAACACTGCATTGCTTTAGGAGAGAGAGGGGGAGGGGGCGGGTGGCAGAGGAGTCATTCGTTGCTGAGGCCAGTCTGATATTTTCTCAATAGTTGCAACAGATGGAACTGAATCCGTATCCCTCGTCCCGACCATGTACAGTATATTTTTTCTCATAAGTTGTTCTATCAGGAAGTGTGTGTGGTGTGTGGCGGGGTTGGGGGTGGAGATGGGGGCATATGTCCGGGTAGCGGGAAATATTTCGCTGGTTGGCCGGGTCCGATTTGTTTCTTTTTGTTGTTGTTTTACATCTCTTCCGTAAATCCATGTATGCGTTATGAAACCACAATATATATGTGTAAAGCTGAAAAGCAACGTGCTTCAAAACATGCGCCTCAGTCTGACCCTGTGCTGAGAACTATCACAAGCTCTGCATAAGGCTCACACATTCCTAGCGATTTTTTGTTTTGGAGACACTCGACACAAGCGTCACGATATCAAGGGAAACAATTCGTCTTGCGATGAGTTATGCGCAGACGGCAAAGCAGTGGGACGATGTCACAGTAAACAAGGGTTCGGAAATGCCTCGATGAATCATCCCATCCCTCACAAAGCTGGAGTGTTCAGTTATATATATTGTAGGATTCCAGTGAGAGTGCAGACGACCTGACGGTGAAAGGATGTCGTGCCAATGTGGTGACATTGAATCTCTAGACTGGTTTCATCCTAACATCACTCGTCACACTGCGGAAAGCATACTGCTTCAAAATGGGAAGGACGGAACTTACTTACTGAGACCAAGCTCCAAGGGAGGAGGAGAGTATGCGTTGTCCGTCAAATTCGAGCAGTCAGTCAAACATTTTAACATAGTGTGGACTGGCTCAAACATTACATTTGGTCACGGCTCCTTCAGAACTATCGGTGACTTCATTGAACACTTCAAGAACAAGCCACTGATTGGTACGGAATCAAGTCAGCTTGTTTTGTTGAAGGTAATTAATAAATATATTGGTTCTTGTCTGTTCTTACAATTTTAGATACATCAAAATCCAAAGATGCATCGGGCACTTACAAACTCATGATACTGGTTTTGTTGTACTTATAAATAATAATAGCCATGCGAGAGATTGTGTGTTGTATTGTTCAGAATCAGGACTAAGATTTCAGTTATGATAAATAGTGCAAATAGTATTATCTGTATCAGCACCAATATCAGTACAGTTATGAAATATCTTAGCCAGGACTTAAGTTATAATATATTAATATTATATACATTTTGTATACATTCATAACCAGTTCATTTAATGTTACTTATACCCATGGGCAGTCATACACATGCACCCCCCCCCCCCCACACACACAATATATATATATATATATATATATATATATATATATATAATATTCATAACAAACATGTAGATATAATGTCTTAACTAATAATACATTTGTTCATGCATATGTGCGCGCGTGCGCGCGCGCGCGCACACACACACACACATATTCAAACACACGTATTCAAACACACATAAACACACATACGCACTCACACACAAAAATACACACATATACACACTTGTAAATACACACACACACACACACACACACACACGTGCGCGCGCACACATTCACATGTGTAGGGTATACACCTATATAGGGGTGCACACACAGTGACAGAATACACACACTCTATAAATTAGTATAAATCACTGATAATGCTCCACTAGTAAGGTTTGTACTTGTAGGGTCTCTTCAGGATGAAATCATCAGATTAACTGTTGTTTGTGTTGCATATACAATTACATGTAGATTTATAGTTATAATACATTATCATGGATGCCTGCTTTCTCAGTTTCCGGTATTGTTATCACACAGCCCTTCTAAGTTATAAAATCACAGTGAGATGAAAATCATGTAACTGTGCTGATTCTAGTTTGGAGACCAGGAAGTCACATAAAAATGTAAAATCACAAGATGAAATAAATCATGTAACTGTACTGATTCTAGTTTGGATTGTGCAATAGTTTGCACAAACTAGGAGGAAACCAAGGTAGAATGGTTAAGACCTCGTCTGCCAATATTATGTAGTGTCTGTTCTCGCCCTTTCTCGCAAGTTTGACTGAAAAATAAAACTAAGCATCTAGCCATTTGGATGAGATGATAAACTGAAGTCACATGTGCAGCAGGCGCATGTTGCACTGAAAAATAGCCCACGGCAACAAGAGGGTTTCCTCTGGCAAACTTCAGTGGAAAAAAAAATACTGTGATAGGAACACAATTTTTTTTTTTTTAGGCATACATGTACACAAGGCATATATATATAAATTATATATATGTTATGGTGGATGCAGAGATCACAGAGATAAACAAGTCAGTTCTTGGCATTGAATGTTTCTGTTTTAAACATGCGTAATAGATGTAAGGCACTTTTTCCCTTGTGCAATTAAAGTTGTATTGTGTGCATAGTCAGATTAAGTGCTGGTAAGTAAACAAGTATTTTGTTGATATGTGAATTCAGTTGAGAATAACATGAAAAAGTGTATAAGTTGAATATCTTATCTTTAAATTAAGACAGTCAAATAGTCAACACACACAAGGAAAGCACTGTATTTACTACATGCTTTTCCAAAGGGACGTAAACTATTTATGACACTCTTGCTGAAAATAGCACAACTCTCTAATTTCTGTGTTGATTTGGAAGAAAAACAACTAATAAATTACATCAAACAGAATGCATGTAACTCTGTATTGTATATAAGAATTATTAATATGCACAAAATCTGTGATACATGATACTTTTGAATCATTAAATGCTTCCAGATCAGGACAGCACTTATTCATTCATCAGCATTTTTTTCCCAAAAATGAAGGTTACACTTACAGTCAGTGACAAATGTAGCATTTTTAATATTAACTCTGAAACTATAGACTACTTTACAAGTTTTTGGCATTGTGATATTGTTAAGATTTTTTGGTCTATGCTTGAAACAACTCAAGTCTACAGCAAGTCACAGATGTCAAGAAACAGAAAAAATCTTATGGGGGTTCTGATTCCATTATCCAGTTTTCAAAACATTTGTATGCAAAATTGCCAAAAGTAACCCCATTGTTCCATTTATAATTCAAAATGTAAAATTGAACAATGTCTCTGATACACAAGTGGTAAATCATAGCTGTTATGCAACTATATGTGCAACATTTTCAAACAAAATGTTTTCTTCTGCTTAGATTTCACTGTCTCAGTATGTCCGCATATAGTGCCGAATGAAGCCGTCTTCTCCAGGTCCTGCTGCTGTTCTAGAGCATAGACACTAATATCCAGTGATCTAGGGAATTCCAGAGTCTGTGTGTAGAGCTGGGTCTGAGCATACCACCTGTTGTTGTTCTTGATGAAGAGGGCATCCTTGTCGAAGAGGGCACCTTTGAAGAATAATTATGGTTGGCTGTCTGGTCTTCTTGACCGCACGGGCAGCTTGTTGAGGGTGCCAGTCTGAACTGAGAATGTTGAGCGAGTTGTGGCTGGTCTGCAGCATCACTTGCTGCTCTCTGGACAGATGGTGTGCCCCTTTTTTCATACCCCATGAGGGTTCCACTCCAGTCCTTGTCTGAAGGTGTTGTTTTGAGGTTAGTGGAGGTGTGGCCAGTCTTTTCCTGATTCCATTGCTGATGGGGAATCTGGTTAGTTCTTTCCCATACCTTGGCATTTCATATTGTTTTTCGCCACCTAATGTCCAATATATATCTCAGACGTGATGAAAAGCCTGCAGTTTGTCATTATTCAGCTTCATTAGTTTATTTCTTGTCCAAGTCTCTGATCAGTGATTTATACAGGAGGATGCGTGGAATAAATTAGTCCAGCTGTGAATGGAGGTGGGAAGTTCCATTTGTAGGCTGCAAGGTGAACATGTGAATAACAGTTTGAAATTGATTTTGAAATAAAGTCGTCTTCATCTTCTTCTCGTTCATGAAAACTTAAATGACGTGTATAACATCTGACATTTCAAAAATAACATCCGGTTTATTTTCTGTATTTTCAGGTAGCCTATCCTCGAGATGTCCATGAGCCAGACATGTATGAATCAGTGACAGTGCACGCAGAGTTCAGCACAGCAGATGACACGGGCAATGACATCAACTTCTCCCTGAACACCAAAGAGGGCTTTCTCACAAAGTTGGGTTTGTATTTTAAGACATGGAAAACGCGCTGGTTTGTATTGCGGCGGAACGAACTCATGTACTACAAAGAGAAATGCAGCAAGAGCCCCATTCGAGTGCTGGACCTGAATGAATGTAGTGAGTGTGAGCCGGAGACAGCACTGCATCAGGACAAGATCAACGTTTTCCGCTTGGTGTTCAAGTGGAGGACCTTCTACATGTACGCCTCTACCCCCCAGGACATGACGGAGTGGATCAAACAGATTAACTGGTGTCTGGAAGAAAACCGCCGGCGTCACTGATCATGTGCAGATCAGCAGTTTATTGAACATTGTTAGTTTTCTTTGTATTGCTTAATTTTTTTTTTTTTAATGAAAGTCTTTTTTCGCTGAATGCTGACAATCTATGAAATACATGTAAATCAATAAGTGAATAACTGAATTGCAATTGACTCAGTGCAGATGTTCATTTGTTGGCTTAGATGAATAGTTTTCAGAATTGTATCTTGTATCTGCCATGTTTTGCTTATATGAATATATAGAATAATTCACAGTGTTCTTGGGTGGAGGTGTGAGGAAGATATGACAGAAGATATGTTTTAGTCTTCCGCTCTGATGTTTTTTTATGCCCAGTATTTACAGGTTTTTATGATGCATGTAATTACCTGCATTGTTATAATTTTTTACATGAATGAACCAGTACCTTGTATTTTTGCTGAGTTAAGTTACTGGTACTTGTCATGAATATTAAGTGAATGAAGTTTTGTTTGTATGAGTGTGCACATGTCTGTAGATCAGTGTGGTGTGTGCTTAAAGAGAAAAAAATATGAAATCCTTCGATAGACTGGTAAATCTTGCCTTTCTTTCCAGTTGCCTTCCTTGGATGGTGCCTGCCCAAGCACTCCCTAGGTTGCACTAGACCCTCACCATAGTGCTTAGCAGGAGCATGCTTAGGATGATTTTTTTCTGCACACTCTTATGGCCTGAAGATACTTGCCTCACCCACAGCCCTGTCTGTGTGCATGTGTATGCATGCATGCATGTATGAACACTATGTGACTAACCCACATGTGTGTGTGTGTGTGTGTCGGGAGTAAAATCAGTGAAGGCCATGAATACTCGATTGCTAATGATTTTGATCATGTATATGGAGAAAAAGTAGTTATTTTCGACTCAGTATGCTTAGAAAGGCTGTCAGATGATACATGTGTGTTTGCATGAGTTTTTGATTGACTGTTTGTGTGTGATCTGGTGTGAAGTTTAGTTCTGTCTTATATGAATATATACCTATCTTTTGAAATAAATTTTACATCAGTTATACCTCCTATGAGAACTATACCCCTTTTCCTCTTGTATCAAAATACATATTAGATCATGGTTAACTTTTTAAAAATTCATATACTTGTATTGTTTGCATTAAATAGCAAGTCTGATGAATAGTGGGGTGGTTGTGCATGCATATATGTTGAAGTTTATCTTCTGCCAAGAGACCACATTGAATGCTGTATGGAACATATAATAGCAGTTACACAATATGATATTGCCTGTTTTTATATTTTGTTTTAGTTATGCTGATCCTGTCCCAGAATGTTGCACCTGTTACTCTACAATTCACTATTTGACCATGCATGGCTTGAGCCCGTGTCATGACTGAGAGCAACACCATGTATTGTTCAGTACCTGTTAAACTCTAAAGTCTTCCCTACAAACATGCTGACAATTTTGAAAGGAATATGGAGAAAGTGTCAATGTTGAGATGATCTGTTCCCATTCAGTGGTGAGGCCTCGTTGCCAGTGTTTAGTGGATTGCATGTGGTTTTCTGTTATTTGTTATCAGGACTCAGGATATTTTGGGTAAAAGGTCACAAAATTGATTTTTTTTTTCTTCCACAGTGAATAAACCACCATATTTTTTGGATACATTTATTATTGTGTTTTCCTGTTTGTTATTCTTTACTTTTTTTTGTTTGTTTTGCTCTGTATCTTTCCCAGTCCTTATTTCTTTTTAATTACTAATACTATTCTTAATGTTTGGACGGAATGGCTGACGTCCACAGCATTGCAATCTTATTTGCTCTTGGAAGCTAAATGGTTAAGATAATGTGTCATGAAGTGTGTTTTGTAATATTTTCATGGTTTTATGTTTTTGTGGGTTTTTTTTATGTATGTGACAGTTTTGTTTTTAATATGGTTGGACATTTGTGTAGTTGGGCGGGCAGTCCTGATATAGTACTGTGTGGTTGGCTGGGATGGGCTTGGAAAATCATTTCCAGAGACAAACCCCTTTTTGTTAGTCCCCTGTTCTGTGAGGAGTTAAGGATTGAAAATAAAAACACACACACAGGCACACACACTTGCACTTACACACAGACACAGACAAACTTGCACTTACACACAGACACAGACAGACAGACAGACACACACACACGCATGCATGCATGCATAGAGCTATCCCAACACATACGTACACACACACACACACACACACATGTGCGCATATGCACACACACACACACACAGAGTGTTTTTGTCAGCTGGAAGGGAACATTGTAAAACTGCTGGACATGATGCTGTATAATCATCATTATAAAACTGCTGAAATATGATGCTGTATAATCGTGTAGTTTTGATAAATACACAGTGTTTTTAAGTTTTAAATTGTATTCATTGTGTATACATTTTTATCATTTGGTATCCTCTCTTTACAAATCTTGTCGTCATTTAATTTGTCATATACCCCCCCCCACCCATTCCCAGCCCCCCTGTTACCTTTGTGTAAAGTGAAAGATTAATGTTTTAAATTGATTGAATCATACCTTCATTTTTTTTAAACCTTCTAAATGTATTGTTTTACTCATTGTGAAGTATCTTATATGGGCCTACATTCAGCTTGATTCTAATTAAATGATAGATGTACAAACCACTTGATACCATACTAGCAACTGATCATAAAACTGAGAGGAAAGAGGTGCTATTTTCATTGTAAAATTCTTTGAACTAATTGAAACTTGTTTTTTTTTTCTTTTGTTTTATGTGCTGTTTTCTCCTTTATGGTTGTTTTTTGTTTTATCTAAGCTTGTCTCTGGTGATTTTCTGGTCATGGAACTTTTAATCCACATTTTCTGGTATCTTTTCAATAAGAAAAAATCAATTTTTAAAAAAGTGTCTTTGCTGTGTTGAGAACCACATATATATGCAATGTCCACTTTCATTTGTCTCATTTGCTGACTCAGTTTAGACTGTGACAGTTATCAAGTACAGTTTTCATCTATTGTCATAATTTAGAAGATTCCGTAATTGATAGCATTCTTGTCATTCCATGCTGTGTAACAACAGGAGAAAGAATACTGTCGTTTCATTGTACTAGCACATGTCCTGGTTATCCATTCCAGTTTATTCTGTCAACTTTTAAAGGGGGTCACTTATTTTGAAATTGAATGAAAATAAAAGTGAACAATATGCACACTAAAAGTAAAAGTAGTTAGGATGCATTTACTCTAGATAATTAAGTTTGGTGAAATTGGGATCTAAACATTTCAAATACGCAGTCTGACAAAAAGCGCTCTAACATTTCTCAATTTTCCCACCTGTTCCTTTCCTCTCTTCCCACTCATTGGAAATGAGAGCTTATGAAGAATGTATAATCAGTGAACTCACTGCATATGATTGATTTTAGATCACATACATATAGTCATACTTTTTTTTCTTGTTTTGTCTGGTTCATTTGAATGTCCTTTTCCTGTCTGCAGTAATATGATGCAGCATTTTTGTTTGTTTGCGTAAGCAAAAAAGAATGTTATGAGAAGTATCAATTACATTTGATGGATGTAATCACAGTGTGACTTAAATGCTGATCTTTATATGAAGAGGTGTATTATTCTCAAGGTTTTCTGCTATTACCTGCTTAGTTTGTAAGTTTCTGTGTAATATGCAACAGTTGATTTGTTTGGCAAATAATAACCATTATATTTAATAAATGTACAATGTGTGGAGATAGTAATAGACATATAATCAGCAGTTTGTGATGTGATGGTAATATTGAGTAGATTTTGCTTCAAATTTGTAACTTGGTTAAGAATATATATCCAATATCCTTAACATATAAACTTTTTCTTCACTGGAGCAGTATTTCATGGCCTCGTGTTCTTAATAATTTTTCATAGTACATGTATTTATGTCATAGTTATCAAGCAAAAAAAAACATTTTCAAAACAATTAAGGAAATTGATCAAATTTGTTAATTTATAAAGCAAATTAATCATGTCTCAAAACTTAATTCATCAAATTTGCTGATTTATGAAGCAAATGTTAACATGTCTTAATATGTGTATCAGTTTTGGTGCCTGAAATATTAATTTTGTTCAGTCACGTTCTTTACAGGGAGTACAAGCACTAGCAAGACCTTTTTGTGATGCTGTGATAATCTGGAGCACTATGCGATTGATAGGTGCCATTCCTGGAACTAGGAAAATTCTTTGAACTGTTTTTTTTTTTTAATCAACATTTGTATGAACTATTTGTGCATGTGTGTTTCATATGAATGGATTTTTTTTAACACTTCAACTGAATTTTTAAGCTAGTCTCAGGTAAGTTCTGTCATAATGAAAATGAGCTCCTGATCAGTGAAAGTACCCATTATAAAATGTGTTGAAAATGAGCATCTGACCAGTTTAAGTGCCTGTTGTCATTGAACACTCGATTTCCATGTTTTTCCTTTGTTCAATGATTTACTCAAGGGCAGCAAGTCAAGACAGGTATGTTATTTTTACTTTGGAATTTGGATTAATGGCAGATACAAATTGCTATGCATTCCATACATGCTTCTGCTATGTAAAGAGCATTCAGCATGTTGATATTTCATTATTTTGTCATGTTTGAAAATTCAGAGTATACTGGAATTGTGTTATTTGTAAAGTATTAAAAAAAAGTTTTCAGACCAATATTTTGTATGAATGTGTGCATTTATAACTGATATGCGTGTAGTATGGACATGTGTGCCTTGCATTAATCATCCATGTTCTCTTGCACTTATCTCTTTACATTGAACTGTGTCTAGTCAGTGGGGGAAGTGGTGTCTGTCCGTCATTGTAGAAAGCAGCAGTCAGTTCCATTCTGAGAATCCCTCATGAATTCTGTTGTTTGAAGTGTTAAGAGCTGGTGTATGTGTGTGTGTGTGTGTTTGTGTGAGATTTCCCCATTGTCAAAAGTGACTATTTTTCTGGAGATATTCCAAGATGGGTGGTCAGTGGACTACAGAAGAGTGATGACATGCGAACCCTGCTCACTCCTTTTGCTGGTGAAAAGTGGTAGACAAGAAAAGAATCACAAGCTGCCAACACCGCCAGGAAGGATGTTAGCGCTGCCCTTAGATCATTGGCTCTATTAAGTTTTAAAGCATGAGGGAGTGACCATTGGCAATTTTGGCCTTCAAGCCTGCACTCCCCTTTGTGAAAACCTAACAAGGGGGTCAATGAGCTGCAATTTTGGCCTACAAGCCTGTACTCCCGTTTGTGAAAACCTAATAAGGGGGTCAGTGAGCTTTCGCAAGCTGCTCTCAGGTGTTATTCCTCAGCCAAGTCGGGAGGGTGGAACTTACAATTGTTTGAAGACCCCCCTTTTTTTTTTATGTTATATCCAGGACAGTTTGGAAATTACTGTAGGTTTCTCTTGCCAGGTCTTTAACATTATATGACCTGAATTTGAGGTCTGTTCACACGGAATTTTGTAACACAATGCAAGTAGACTCCATTTCTCTTGCCAGGTCTTCAACATATGACCCAATTTTGAGGGTCTGTAAAAGGAATTGTACTCCATTTCTCTTGCCAGATATTTAACATTTGACCTGATTTTGAGGCCTGTAAAAGGAATTAAGTACATCTGCTCCGCTTCTCTTGTCAGGTCTTTAACATCTGACCTGAATTGAGGTCTGTGCAAAGAAATATATTGGTATACTTGTAACCTCATGTTGCCTTATCCAATCCAGTCATTAATCGGAAGGCAGTGACTGGTAACCTTGAGTTGCATTTTCCAGTCATCAACCAGCTCTTACAATGATGTCAAACTATGAAGCAGAGCAACAGGATGATGAACAGACACACATTGTGACATAATCGTGATGCTGAGTGAAGAGGAACACAACAGTCGTCCTGTTGCCAAGTGACTTCCCACACATATGCCGCTATCAAGTGGATACCACAGAAGTTTCCACTTTTGTTTATTATAGTGTCTACTATCTGAACAGCACGTATGTTTAAAAAACGTGGCTTGGCAAATGTCCTGCAGCTGGCAATTTCTCTTATGTTTTAATTTAATATCAGCATCCTTGTCCATGTTTGGATGTAGTGGGTAGTCAACATTTATGATGGTGTCCTCTTGACTGTGGAGAATGTGAATGTATAAAACTATTGGCATGGATGTGATTGTAATTTGTGCGTTTGTGTAGCATTTGTGTATGCATAAGAGAGAGAGAGGGGGGAAAAGAGGGAAAAAGACACTTTTTTAATTTCATGTGGATACACATTCCACTCCATACATATAAAAGCAAACAGATGAATAAATTAAAATAAAGGTGAAATATACATGATCAACTGACTTTTATGTTGCTGAAAAGAATGTGACAACTCAAATCTCGTACAGATGCAACTTAGAATGATTTTTAGGTAGACAGGTCTTTGTGAAAAGCCATACTAAAATTCCCTTTAAATTACATTTAAACCACAATGACCTTAAAGCTTGAAGGAAATAATTTTCTTTGCAACAATCTCATGCATAGCTGCATTACTTTACAATTCATTATTGTTGCCTTTTGATTAAAACATCACGAGGATGGACACAAGCTGCCCATTCTGCATTGTTATTTGCCTATATGGCCTTTTTAATGTATTTTTTTGTTTGGCTATGAAGTATTGTTCTTTCCTTTTTTTACGATTTTTTGTAATCTGGGGATGATGAATTAAGTGGAATGGCTGGCGTCCTCAGCATGGCCTAGTCTTATTTGCCATAAGGAGCTAAATGGTTGTGATACTGTGTCATAAACTGTCATGAACTGCATGCATGCATGCACTCCCCCCAAAAAAACACAATGTAGCCTGTGTCTTGTCTTTACCTTGATATTGAAAACTGTGAATGTTGATTACATCTATAAAATGTCTTCTATACAATGTCTATCATGTTACGGTCTCACCAAGACATAGGTGCAGGAACTCATTCACAAGAAATAAGTGTAAACTGTTACCATGAACCAAATTTGACTTCAATGATTTTGGTATTTGAGACCTTTCATATTTTGAGAACTCAATGGATTGCATCATGTTGTCCAGTAAAGCAACTTTCAACTCAATGTCTGAGAAAAAGCACAAACATGAAAGCTTTCTGACTTGTTGGGATTCATACCAGTGCACTGACTTCTGGCATTTGTCAACATCACTTTCACTGTCTTTCTCAGCCCTTTCGAAACAACAAATGCTCACATTTTACAGACCCAAGACAAAGCATTAGTGTCACTTTTAATTTCCCATTTTTAATATGTAATTTTAATAATTAAAAAAAAAAAAAAACAACTGTGATGAGATGATAACCTGACATACACACACAGACAGTGGAAACAGAGGTAGGTCACAGGGAAATCATCTTTTCTTGAAGCCGTATTTCTTTCGCTCATAGAACAGGTCTGTCTTAGCACTCCCAAGGTTGACAATCTTTGGGCAGCCATCCCGCTGTGGACAAAAGGAGGAATTCAAGTTAGTGAAATGAGCATGATGCAGTGAGATGGAGGAGTTAATTAGGACACTTGTCTTTGCAAGTTTCTGCTTCTCCATCGAACCACTGTACCTATGTCAAGTGACTTTCTAGAGAAATATTCATATCTGCAGCTGACGTCCAGGGATTCTCAAGGACTTTGAAAAACTGGTTGATAATGGAAGGTATGTGGCTCTGTATTCACTCAGTGCACACCCAAACATATGCACTCACAAAACATACCTTTCTGATAGTGTTGCTGTGTTTTCAAGCGGTCATGATTAAATTAAAAAAAAAGAGTGAAGAGGATGACCATGTTTACATTCAGAAGTGGTGCAAGAAAACATAACCATAACCCCTTCATATAATCAATTGCAGCAAATATAAACTCACATGCACCTGTCTCTACTGGCAATACAACTTAAAAGTATAATAATTAATCTTGGTTCAGTTGTACTTCCCAAAATACTGAAGACAACAGCATTAAAAAAAATGTAATCACCAGGTATTCCTGCAACACATATTTGAAAAAAAAAGATCCATAATAATACTATTTCCTTTTTAGAATAGGCTTTTTTTTTTTTATACATCCACACTAAAAAATGACAATATTCATATTATCCAACACACACATACACACACACATACACCCACCCACAAAAAACAACAATAACAAAAAAACACAAACTAAAAACCACACAACTTTCACACTCTGGATCATAACATACTCTTGTCTATCTGTTTGCAAAACATACACACACACACACACAGAGCAAGTCACACCCACACATCCACCACCATCCCACAACCAGGAAGATGATCAGTTCACCACCACCCCATAACCAGAATATCAAGGGAGTAAATAATGCATGCCCAGCAGATGATTTATGCTGAAAGTGCTTGGTATTTGGGGCGTGCAGCAACACAGCACAGTGCACTTGTGTTGTATGATGTTTGCTGTACATCAACACTGCAGTCATATGACACTCCAGCATAGTGCACTTGTGTTGCATGATGTTTGCTGTACATCAACACTGCGTCATATGACATTCCATCATCGCCAACCTTAAAACATGCAGCTGACATCAAATGCTTGATGAGTAACAACTGAATCCAAATGATAACAAACTGAAGTCCTTTTTTCTACCACTCTTGTAGTGTTCATCCACCATCATGAAAAAGTAGTCTCACACACCATTCCATTCACCCATAAAGCCAGAAATCTTGGTTTTACTCTTGATACACAACTGACCAAGAAAAGCAATGTTCGCAGTCTTATCAATTAACTTTTCTTCATTTCAAAATCAAAGTGAATCGGATCCATAGTTATGCAGAGACCTTAGTGAAGGGGCAACAAAAACTCATTAAAACTGCTTATATTATGACTAAATTTCAGTAATTCCTTTCTCATGGGCTGTACTTCAGTCATAAAACATCTCTAAAAGATACAGACCATGAATATTTTCCAAAACTTCTCGACTTCAACTCTTTAAAGCAAAGCTGCACTGGATTCCAGTTTCTCAAAGTTTAAAATAAAAAGTTGCCAGTGTTTCTTGCAAATGTCTGGTTGACTATGCTCCAACCTATCTCTGTGAACAATTCATCATCTATACTCTTTGCTCTCTCTGCTCTTCTTCTGAAGGTGAAATACATGCTGCAACCCCATCATTATAAATATATATATCCCATGGTTACTGGTCCTCCTCTTGTTATGCCCCAGCATTGTGGAAAACTATCACACACAGTGTATCATCTGAGATGAAACAAAAAACAACAAACCTTTCTGCTCAGTCAGTACTATAAATAACACTAGGTATCTCCATCTCTTTATGACCTTGGCACCACTCTCACACGTGTGTGGAGTGTTGTATATAATAAAAATTCTCATAAAATGTCCATTCTATTTTGTTTCAAATGTCAGGCACTCTGAGCCGCAGAAGAAGTGCAACAGAAATGCCCAATTATCATTATAACATTCTGTAAAACTTGACACTTTAAAGTGATAAAGTTTATGACAGAAACAGAACTTACGTCTTTCTCCATAATAGTGCATTCTTTGCAGTAGTAAGCATCAGACACGCCTGGACCTCCACAAATGACACAGCGACCCTGGTAGGACCCATAGTTACATTCGTCACATATCCGAACCAGCGTGCAGGGACGTACGTAGGAATCGCAGATGACACACTTGCCATCACCTGTGAAAAGACAAAGACATATATGATATAATTAAAGATGGGTGTACTAGCCAAATAAGGTATTCCTGTATCTTAAAATACCACAACTTTTAACAGTTACGTTAGATGCATATCTTTATTCACATCTGAACACCGCATTTTAGACAAAAATATTTGTATACGAAGATTTTTATTTTCTTGAACAAATCCTATTTTTCAAAGTCAATCAAAACATGTTAAACTTAGATTTGAGATAAACTACTTTATGGTGAGTGCATGCTACATAGATTATGCTTAACCCAACCTACATTCACACTGGCCATTTCCATTTCTAATATTAAAACAGAATAATAGATCATGGCAAAGGATGACAGATTTACTGGGCCCATGCACTGTAGTATTTGCGCCATGTATACTACAAGTACAATGTATGTCTTTTGTTCTGTCATATACTATTCCATTGGCTGTTCCACTGTTAAACCAGAATGGCCACAATGGAAGCAAATATGTTATGTCTAGAGGTTAGGATTCCTGGCTTTCACCCAGGCGGCCTGGGTTCGATTCCTGGCATGGGAACTTTTTCTCTTTTTTAACATGGAGTAATGGCCCAACATGGAGTGATGGCCTAGAGGTAACGCTTCCACCTAGAAGTGAGAGAATCTGAGCGCGCCAGTTTGAATCACGGCTCAGCCACCAATATTTTCTCCCCCTCCACTAGACCTTGAGTGGTGGTCTGGATGCTAGTCATTCGGATGAGATGATAAACCGAGGTCCCATGTGCAGCATGCACTTAGCGCATGTAAAAGAACCCACGGTAACAAAAGGGATGTTCCTGGCAAAATTCTGTAGAAAAATCCACTTCAATTGGAAAAACAAATAAAACTGCATGCAGGAAAAAAAAAAAGGGGTGGTGGTGCTGTCATGTAGCGACAAGTTCTCCCTGGGGAGAGCAGCCTGAATTTCACACAGAGCAATCTGGTGATAAAAAGAGAAATACAAATACAAGACAGACCTTTGACACTTACTGTTCCTTGTCAAATAATTAAGATGACTGAATTTTGATTAAAAACAAGCGGGCAACAATCCAGGAGCAATGGGCTGAGAATTAAAGAACATTACTGTATAAAAAGCCAAATGTGTGAGCATTACTTACATTTTTCGCACAGTCTCCCAATAGCTGAAACAGAAAAGCAATATACAATGGTTAATAAAATTAAAGAAAAAAATCCTTCACACACACACACTCACAAACATGCATTATTACGTATTCAAATCTCAATCTACTCAACAGTATCAAGCATGGTAATATTGTGTGTTAAAATACTGTCATTAAATGTTTGTGTTTAAATAAAAGACAAACAGATCAGCAGGAAAGTTCTCCACAAATAACAAATATATGGCCTGTAAATAATGTTATGTGGTTTTCACAAAATTGCCTGAGCTCTCTTAAAAGCTTCAAAGATGCACAGGAGTTAGAAGGTTTTTTTTACCACCTAGACTGCATTCAGTCTACTTGACACAACCTTCAGTGTTTGGAACAGGAGATAACATAAGCTGACACCATGGCACACATAACCAATGGTGACTGGAGCTGACCTGATTGATAAAGTCAAATGACTTCCTTTATCATTCTCCACTATCTGAAACAGTCTAGATCCTGTTTGTTCGACAAGAAAAAAACAACTTTTCCTCATACATCCAAGACACTGATAGTGATACTCACTGACAGCAACCACCCTGAAAAGCCCGTCTGCATTTGGCGGGGCTGTTAGCAAAATAATATGATACTGACAGTGACAGTAACAAAAACTGTGTTTCTGATTTCTGCTGCCATGGGCGAGTGGCATCTATAACCAGATTTTGAACAGAGTTTTAGCATCAAAATATGTACACATGTATAAATCATTTTAAATGATATGTTCTTCTATAAATGATTATATTCAAGCATGTGACCAACCTGGCTGTTTAGATAAGCAGTTTGCAAAAACTACTGTTCAATCTGTTGCACTGCACAGTCTAATCAGTTTCTTTTTACAGATATCTGGATGCATTGTTACAATTAAACTGATGGATTGTGCTGCCCTCAATAATTAGAGTTGTCTTAAGTATCATGGAGTTAAGGTGTATTTTGCCAGAAATATGGTCTTGACTGTCTGAGTCTCTGTTGGGAGAACAATTTAAGATTTATCTAATCAGTACCATAAACCATGGCATTGTCATGTAAAAATAAAAAAAACAGAAACACAAACACTCACAAAAAAAACAACAAACAAAAACAAAAAACAAACACCACTGAACAAGCATTGAAGATCCCACTGTGGTAAAAACATCCACTCCACCTCTACACTTGAGTCACACACACATGTATGCACATGTATACAAAAAATCCATTTGGGTGATATACACACTCACACACATGGACACACACACATAGATACACATTCACAGACACAGACACACACTCACTCACATGTATGCACACACAGATAGTGTCAGTCATTGACACTGTTCTACTGGTATCACCAAAATTTAAAAACATCTGAATGCTTATCATAAACACAACTAGTATTACATCATGCCAGTGATCACAACCCTGAAGCATTCTGCTTGGAAAAGAAATCATCAAAAGACCGTGTTTACTGTAGTAAAACCAAGCAATGCATCTCAATGTGGCAATACAAATATAAAATAATGAAAATCTGGAAAACATAAGTAGTAGTGTATTACTAAATAAAAAGAATACCACATTCAATTTCAAACAAATCATTCAGCCCCATTGGTGGAATGGTTAGACAGAAACAGCCAGGAAAGAGAAATGTGTTGCTGTCAAACTTGGGCAAAAAGAAAAGAAAAACAAAAAAAAGCTTTGATCAACTGAATTTGTTCACAAATTTTCTAATTATGCCTTTTCTCTTGCACTCATGCTTGGTTCAAGTCCTTGGAAGAATGCTCATGTGTCAATTTGGAAGACAGGACACATATGTCCCCACATCCAAGTAATTAGAGCACTGGGTTCTCAATCTGTGGGTCCTGGGTTTGATTCCATTCCTGATGCATCATGGGTTAAGGGCAGATACCAGTTTATTGATATCTCATATACACCACATCTGAAGATATGCCAGTGCCTTAACCCCCTTTGTGTACACATACAAAGGATCAAATGTGTAAAGTATAGATCCATTCCAGCATTAAATGGGTTACGGAAACATAATCATCATCATAACCAGCATGCACATCCCCCAAGTGCCAATAATAGACTGATGACTCATACTCATAGTAATACTGTAATAGTAACACTAACAGAGGAAGAAGCAATTCAATGGTCAAAGGGAAACAACCATTACATGCCTAAAAGCTGAAACATTCTCACTTCAGTATTACTTCCTCTCAAAAATCTAAAAGGTAAGGTAAGGTTTACTAAACTGAGAACAAACATGTACTGGGCTGCCCCGTACACAAGTATCAAGGAAATGTTGTACTGGTCCAGCACAAACAGACTGACAGAGGTCGCTGTTTGTATATTGTTAATTTATTTTCCAGTTTAAAATTGTGTATTTTTCCGGCTTCCCCCCCTCTTCAGTCAGACACTAGCAGGGGTGACAAACAGAAAATGAAGAGTAAAGTGTTGACCAAATTTTATATCTCCTCATAGCTCTTACAATTTCATTCAATTATTCCATATTTTTGTTTGCATGACATTTCATTGTTAATGAATAAAAAATAAAAAAACACTTGAAGGCGAAGTGAACAGCTCAGTTTTTTTATTTGTTTAGGTTTTAGTCCCCCCATGCCTCCTTGGGCAATTGGAGAATGGTATAAAATAGGATAAAATTTATAATTTTCCCCCCTCATACTAGTCTTTGTCAAAGAATATGGTAATCATAAACTACAAAAAGTAAAAACTGTAAAAGTGAAGCTGTATGACAGTTTTAGCTCATTTACTGATTTAAACTGTATGACAGTTTCAGCCCATTTACTGATTTAGTAAACTTTTTAATAAAAACGTGAGTAAATAGATCCTTACCTGTCACATGTATCATTGCAACCAGTCTGTAATTAGTGTAAGAGAAAGTAAGAGAAAGAGAGAGAGAGAGAGAGAATTCCGTGGATGAACTAGCAACTGTCCTGACCTAGCTGTTTCAGCTATTGTTAAGACTCAGGACAGGTCCTAACTGACTGGCGTCAAGTTCGGGTTGTTGCAATTTTCAAAAAGGAGCAGGGCACATCACAAGAAACTACCAACCACTGACCTTGATCTTCAGTGTCTGCAAGATCCTTGAACATTCGTCTACAGTTCTATCATGCGATAGTTCAACCAACACAGCATCTTGACAGACACCCAGCATGGCTTCAGAAAGCACCACTCTTGTGAATCCCAATTAATTGTGATGGTCCACAAGATCGCCTAGCAACTTGCCCAAGGTGCCCAGGGTGACGCTGTCCTACTCTATTTCTCGAAGGCGTTTGACAACATCCTACATAACCTGCTTACTTCTTCTTCTTCTGCGTTCGTGGG
The DNA here is from genome assembly GCF_041734735.1 of Babylonia areolata. NCBI lineage: Eukaryota > Metazoa > Mollusca > Gastropoda > Neogastropoda > Buccinidae > Babylonia > Babylonia areolata. Next base: position 66,723,256 of record NC_134876.1, read on the forward strand.
CTGCAACTCCCATGTTCACTTGTTGTATGTACACGAGTGGGCTTTTACGTGTATGACTACTTTTACCCCGCCATGTACGCAGCCATACTCCACTTTTGGGGGTCGTGCATACTGGGTATATTCTTGTTTCCATAACCCACCGAATGCTGACATGGATTACAGGATCTCTAACGTTCGCATTTAATCTTTTGCTTGCGTATACATATGAAGGGGGTTCACGCACAAGCAGGTCAGCACATATGTTGACCTGGGAGATCAGAAAAATCTCCACCCTTTACCCACCAGGCACCATCACCAAGATTCGAACCCAGGACCCTCAGATTGAAAGTCCAACACTTTAACCGCTCAGTTATTGCGCCCATCAAAAACTGCTAACAAACTGGACTGCGGTGGAGTGCAGAAAAACACCCTTCAGTGGATGTCCACATTCCTTAGTTAGCGCCAGCAAGAAATGATCCAAGAGTGCAATATATCAACGCCGTTCAACGTCATTTCAGGAGCCCCATAGGGTACAGTCCTGGGCCCTCTTCTCTTCATCACCTTCATTAATTACCTTCCCAACACTGTCAAGTATAGCACCACCAAACTCTTTTCTGATGATGGTCTTCTGAAACTAATCACCTCCCCTCAAGACAGCCTCCAACTACAACAAGACCTTTCATCTCTGGATCATTGAGAAACAACCTGGCAAATGAGCTTGAACCCTAGCAATTGCACTACTATCCCAGTATCCGTATCTCCTCAAGCAAGAAACCGTTCAACGTCATTTCAGGAGCCCCATAGGGTACAGTCCTGGGCCCTCTTCTCTTCATCACCTTCATTAATTACCTTCCCAACACTGTCAAGTATAGCACCACCAAACTCTTTTCTGATGATGGTCTTCTGAAACTAATCACCTCCCCTCAAGACAGCCTCCAACTACAACAAGACCTTTCATCTCTGGATCATTGAGAAACAACCTGGCAAATGAGCTTCAACCCTAGCAATTGCACTACTATCCCAGTATCCGTATCTCCTCAAGCAAGAAAAAAGCTGTGATACCAACTAAGTCTC